>NW_023458567.1:20468589-20476454 GCF_013731165.1 Rhagoletis pomonella | reverse complement strand
ACAAGGTACAATTGACATTGTACCGTACCCTAATTACCGACAGACTTCTTCTTTTGCATCACTAACGAACAAATTGAAGTTCACAATCGAAAGTTGGCTGTTGGAGCCCTCGCATCAGTGAAGCGATTACCCTTCAACTTCCAAATCGTCACATTAGTTATCTCTTTCACTTGCAGAATGCAATTGCAACCAGCGGTAAACTGAGTACATAACTGCTTGGCATTAATTTATTCATTGATTACACTCGATTGTTCTCAAAACTTGCGCGTATATTATTTTAAATTGTGAAAATTAGGAAATAAAATCAATAAAAAATGTTTCGTTACCGTAAATGCTGCAACTTAAAAATTCTACTCGAATTAATTAGGCAACATTGTAGTTCCGAAAACCTGCCGAGTGCGAAATGCATCGACATCAACGAACGGGTGTGTTAAAGTGTTGTCTTGCTTATGCACATTGTTTTAAATGGTCCCCTGGCGGGTCGTTGAGCCGATGAACGCGTTTTGACAGCACTGCTCTAGTATAGAAAAGTTTCGTATTTCGTGTTGGTCGTCAACAATTTTTCACAATGCAAAGACAATAAAATCGCTTATAAATATCAAGTGAAAATATACAAATATAGTGGAAAGTAAACGCTGAATTGTGTGTTATCACAGGATAGTTTAAATTGCAGATCGCGATGTAAGCTAAAGTGTAAATTTTGAATTTTGAAAAGTTGCTAAGGAAAATTGTGTCAAAGGCGAGTTTTCATTTGATTCCATTCTGTAAATGCAGTGAATGAAGCTCTGTGAAGCTTGTATTCTCGCGCTGTCTAAGATCGAATCCCCAAATCCATGAATTAGATTCTATTGTGCGCTATTTTTGCGCGGAAGTTACGTGGTGACAAGTACATTGAATTATCATAGAAATGTAAGGAATGTAACGGGAATATGCATGAAATATTGGAGTAAAGTAATTGAAAAGTGAATTTGTGTGCACAGTGGTAAATTCAGTAGACCAAAATTCTATGAAAAAAAAAACGACAATAGAGAAGTGGATAAATGCTATTGTGAATTAAAATAGCAAAGACGGTGCTTTCTAATGTTGAGTGTACTCTGCTGCTTAAAATAGAGATCGCTACCAACGAGAAAATTGAACAAAAATATTTGTGTAATGCCATTACGGTAAGTTTAACATTTTGCTATTTATATTACACTGTAACAAATGGTAAGCTTGCAGCTAGAGCAAGAAAAAAAAGGGTTTTTGTGGAATTTACAAGACGTAGCCTAATGTGAAACTCTCAATGCAGTAAGTGCTTATTATGATTATTATAATATATATATCCATGCATATTATTATATATGGCGATAAGAGTTATAGGCCACTTATGCATACTCAGGGCCTGTTGTTCAATGTCTGGTTATCACTACTTGCCGGTTAAACATCATTATCGACGTTTTCGACATCAGGCATATAACATGTGATCGATAAAGCAGTCGTATTTAACAGGAGCTTCTACCTCCGATTAGTGCTAATAAGATATTAGGTTTGTATAGTAAAGTAAAATAAAGTTTAACAAAGCCTTTCAAAAAGTTTAACAAATCCCGTTAAAATTTAGAAACTTATTTAATAGGTCTTATTAAAACGAAAATGCTTGGAGTTACAGTTTGTTTCATCCTGAGCTTGGTAAATTGGTTATAGAAGTAAAAAGTAAGCAAGTCAGTAAGTAAGGGCTCTCTAAGGCTCAGTTTTGTCGTCAAAAGTAAGAATTTCAAATGAATATTTAAACGGCCCTTAAGGCTGTGTGCGAGTAGACCTAAATTTTAGTACCTAAACTAATATTCCAATGGAAATTTCCAGCACTGCTACAATTTAGGAAAACAACTGATAAAACTGTGCGAGTTCATTTGACAACCTAAATTGTTTGAGTATAAGTGAAAAAAATAGGGCCCGTTCAGCTAAAAAAAAGACAAAGTGGACATAGTTCGCCTTCTTTCATTAATTCTAACGGTATAAAAAATGTTTAGTGCAAATTAATAGAGGCGGTGCTAAAAGGTGGTAAAAGCAGAATTTTCACTACTTTTAAAAAATTATTTTTCAAAAATTATTAAACCGATTTTCAAAGCGTGGATATGGTTGGACAGGAAGTTGATGTGTATATCTATATATATAAAGATCACATATTTCGAGAAAACTAAAAAAACAAACAAATTATAGCAATTCAAAAAAAAATTAATGTTTTTCTTTAATAAATACGTAATTAACTATGTATATTAAAAAAAAGACTCCAAAATTTCAAAATTTCTTAAAATACTGTTTTGCTCTGATATACTACCTTTTTATTGATTACGTATTTTTTTTAAGAAAAACATATATTTTGATTTAAAGGACATGATCCCGTTTTTCTCGAAATACGAATATATTATAGAGATAAGTATACATACTTAATGAAAGGTATTTCAATTACCTTTCCAGCCTTATCCACGTTTTGAAAATCGGTTCAATAGCTTCCGAAAAATAAGCTTTTGAAAATATTGAAAATTCCACTTTTTTTACCCCTTGCACCCCGCGGGGAAACTTTCCATTATGGCCGTTCGTTAAAGGTGTGGTGGGCAAAGGGGGAGTGGGCGTGACACCTCCAACCGACCTTTTTGGAGAGGGCATAAACTGCCATTGACAAAAATGCAACCCCCGACCACCTAGGCCCCCTATGGTTCCCTACGGACCCCTTAGAAAAATGGCCAAAAATCGCAATTTTTACTTGCGTCCACAGTATTTTTGCGTAGAATTCCTTTCTGCGTAGTCGGCCTTCGGCCGCGCTTAGGGATTATAACACTTACTATGTAGAATTATCCTTTCTGTGTGACCTAACTGGGGCTACCGCCCCAGTGATGCAACCTTGGGAAAGGATGAGGTAACTAGAATTCCCTTTGGTTGTTTGGTATAAACACAGGGTTGCATATCTCATATTTAAATAGCAAAATTGGCCATTTAAGTGCAGACCAATGGCCTTATTCATAAAAAATAAAGTAGCTTTAAAAAAGGTTTATAAACTGAAAAATGTATGAAAACGTCATTTTATAAAGCTCTTTAAACCTACTTTATTTTTTATGAATAAGGCCATAAATGTATGATCTGAAAATGAATAGTGGAAATTAATTAATTAAATTAATTTTTACATTTTAATCCCTATTTACATTTGCCAGCAGTGTAAACTTTGAAAGAAAAGTTCATTTGGCACGCAGGTCTTCGTCAATTAATTTATTCCATATCTTCTGTAACCATAGGCTAATTTTCTTAATTTTAAGTCCCTTATACTCCCCCTTTTGTCCAACATAAGGCCTCACACTCAAATCGAATAGACTCGGAACTGGTGACTAGGACGGCCATTCATTCGACCAACCTTATAACCATGAATTCGAAATCCAGCCCATTCTTGAAGAAAATTTTTATGAAATAGAGCTTATCTTTCCGTTAGAGAATGGGCTTCACCACATTTGCTTCTCGTTTTCTACATTTGCATTTCACTTTCAAAGTAAAGTTATTTATATATTAATGACCTTATTCATAAAAAATAAAGTAGCCTTATATTGAAAAATTTATGAAAACGTCAATTTATTAAACTCTTTAAACCTACTTTATTTTTTATGAATAAGGCCATATATTTATATATATAATATATATAAAATATGTACATGTATGTGATTTAAAAACCTTGAAATAAGCTGTTTGCTATAAACATATAATTTACGCATTTAAAACTAAACTTATTTATTTATTTATTCTATATTTTATAAATAAATTTATAAAATATATTTTTGGAACTGGGCTACTAGGCTATATTGCCCCAAGGAAGGTTATGTAAAACTAAATTTATTGGAAGTTTATTTTAAAAACTGCTTTAGATCAGATTTAAACTATTAAAAGCAGTGACTATTCAATTTACAAATTGGAGCAGGTTAAAACAGCAAAGCAATCTGATTTGTGCTAACTAACGAGTATTATCGATACTTTTTTGCAGATATGAGTACTGGCATCGATATGTTATTAGCAAAATTGTACAAAAATTTAAATAAATTACTGCAACTGAGCTAATTATATTTCTAACGTAAATTTTTGGAGCCATTTAATTTATTTGGCTAAAGTCACTCCTTGTTTTTGTATAATTGAAAAACTAATGATGGTTCAATGTACTAGAGATGTCAGTTTGTAAGAAACATTGCTGTATCGATGCATCGAAGCAAAACATCGATATTTTCGTCGATTGTTGTTGTAGTAGCCGCTACAACAACAACAATCGATATTTTCGATGCATTGATGTTTTCCCGACATACCTATAATATGTATGAAGGGTATTTAATACTACATACCTATACTATTTGCTTCTGCTACTTAATTTTTTTAATAACATTGCGGGTCGGCTTTCGGTTTTGATGCACATGTTTTCTTAATTGTGTACAAAATTCTTACTGGAAGATCGAATGCAGCACTGTCCTTTTGACCTGTTCCGTTTATTGCCCATTCACAATCTATTCATGTTTTTATTTTTGTCTCTTTTGTGCAAAAAATGCCAAATAGTAATGTGCGAAAGAGATAAACGAATTTTTCATTGCTCTTCGCCATTTCCTTTTGGTAATATATTTTTTCGCCTTGAGTTGAAGGAAGATTTTGTCATACAGGCTTAAAAAATAATTTGTTCCTTTGAGTTAAAGTTGCAGATACATCTCGAATTTAACTAAATCGTGTTATTGCGAAAAGGTTCTATGTTGTTGAAATAAAAACAAAGGTGAGAAGGTGATTTTATGGACTAATTTTCGTTAGTAAATCGACTACCAACATTTTCTCATTTATTGCATCCACTTTGGGTTTGCTTCCTTTCTATTGGCTTTATATTATTCCTGTTTCTTGTCATGCCAACCAGTGTAGATAATGCAGTCATTTTAATGCGACGTCATCCCCTCCTGGGCCATTCAACACATCGCGTTTTGTACACGTTTCTGTTGTGTGCACCCACTGGCACCCAGCACATTAGATGACATTGCGTTCGCTACAGTGTCGCTTCGCCGTTGAGCCGAAGCAGCGATGAAAACAAGAATTAAAAAGCAATTTTGTTTTGCTCGCGTTGTGCGATGAAAGAAATGAGAATATGTCCCAAACCGGTTCAGGCTAGTGAATAAATGACCCAAACCGGTTCGCGCTGTGCATTTTGGGTAATGTCGGCATCAATCATTCGACTATTTTGTTATGTCGATAAAATAGTGCATTTCTTATTAGGTAGGAATGAAAAGTGGGAGAAAATGTGCTGTCGGGTATGGCAACGCAAGTTATGGATAACTAGATATCGCACACCGTCTTCAAAAGAGTCACAACTCGAAATTTGGCATTTTTGAAATTATGCGCTAAAAATGTACAGAGCTTTTATTTACCTTTCAGCAAAAGCTGGAGCAAATTTTTGTTATAATTCAAAAAAATACCTAAGGTAAAATCGCCCTTGCCCATATGATTATCACGTGCTAAGAAATAGTTTTTCGCATTTTCTGACAAACGTATTATTTTGAGTTGTGACCGGGGTTGCCACTTTGGTAAATTGTTACCAAAATTGGTAGAAAAAAATTGGGTTGGTAAAAAGGTAAATTTTTTCTCATTTTGGTAGAT
This sequence comes from Rhagoletis pomonella, assembly GCF_013731165.1. NCBI lineage: Eukaryota > Metazoa > Arthropoda > Insecta > Diptera > Tephritidae > Rhagoletis > Rhagoletis pomonella. The sequence goes on along the minus strand of NW_023458567.1, from coordinate 20,470,820 downwards.
TTTTGATGAACTTTCCGTTCCCGATTTATTTTTCGTAGTTATCTTTAAATATATTAAAAATTTCTTTGCATACATTTTATATAATTACATACGTATAAATGTATATCGATATAAGGCGAACATATCTCGCTCCATTCAAACTAATTTTACTGGAATCCCGAGGAGCTTTTGATTGCCTAAATATTTTAAATGATTATTTAAATATAAAAAAAAAAATTGACAGGTATGTAATTACGCACTATGATTTTTCGCAAAAAAATTAAATCAACACCATTTTTTATCAATAGAAAAAAAAAAAATCAACGGGAATTTTAAGCAGCACATTGTTATATATATACTCAAATAGTATTTGCTTTAAAACTCCATACCTTAAATTGTTCTAAAAATTCAGAGTAAAAAATTCGAAATTTAGAAGAAAATTTTTGGAATTTTTCTATATGTTGTATATAGTTTGAATCCTCGATTTTTATGGATTTAGTTAAAGCAATAAAAAATTTTTACTCGAAAAATATTGCGAATATTAAAAAAAATCACTTTTTTGAGTCACGGTATTTGTCTATAATAACTCAAGTTGAAGTTTTTCAAATAATGAAGTTTCTTTGTTGCCTATAGTTTCATCACTTCACTCTTTTGGTTGAAGGAAACTGAGAATATGCCAATAATATGACTCAAATACCGTATAACTAGTTAAATAAAAAGTTCTTAAAAACAATTTTAATTCTTATTGAAATAACTAAAAAAAAATAAAGAAAAGTATAGTTTTAATTAAAATAAATAAAAAAATAACAAAGCTATAGTTTTGATTGAAATAATTATAAAAAGTTATTGGTAGATATTTCCCAGATTTGGTAGATTTTTTTCAAGTGGATGGTAAATTTTTTTTTCGTCAGTGGCAACTCTGGTTGTGACTCTTTTGAAGACTGTGAAACTTTCTCGTGAGAGCGCTGCCAAAGTGTGTATTTTTTATAACATTCTCCAATAGATAGACGAAAACATGTACATATAGGCAATTAATAGAAAAATTTAATGCGAAACTTTGATTAAACACAACGAACAAAAGTTGCAATTTTCTTAATATTTGTTTTATATTTCAGATTTGCTCTTACACATATGTTAGTGTTTGGCGAGGGACGACCGCTGTTAAGAAAAAACCTTTTTATATATTTTTTGCCGTGTTGCTTTGACCAGGGCTTGAAACCAGGTGCTGATGAGTGAAAGCGCACACTGCTTACCATGAACCAAAAATACAAGATCACGCCTTCTTAGTAGCCCGGTATAATCGCATTTAGGAAAAAAGTTGGGCGACTTTGACATTAGCCGTTTGTTTACATTTGTTCGTTGTTTACAATTTGGTGATGGCCTTTTACTGCAATTTTCTTAATTTTCGCTTGTGACAACGTGTGCACACGTAAGGTAAAGAATAATTTAACACAACGAAGAATTTGCATAATAAAAATGATTATTCATGCGTTCAACAATTACGCGGTTTTTTTTTTGTTCTCTTCGTTGTTTACTTCTTACAACAAAGATGGCGTCGAGATTTCAACAATTAGAAAATAACTTTTTTCTTTCTTTCGGGAAGGCGTGATCTTGTGTCTTTCGTTCATGCTGCTTACCACTACACCACAGCGGCAACAGGGTTTATTTGCCAGTAAAATCGCGTTAAGTTACAAATACCGTTTTATAGTAATATGTATTAAAAAATGCGGGAAGATGAAATCCACTGAATTCAAAGTGATGCATTTTCCACACATATATAATAGCCTAAGGGCCGGTTACTCAATGTCTGGTTAACACTAATCTGCGGTTAAACATCGTTACCGACGTCTTCGACTCAATGCACATAACAGGTAGTGGGTAACGTCGATAACGATGTTTAACCGCAGATTAGTGTTAACCAGACATTGAGTAACCGGCCCTAAGTAGTTATGCATATACTATTTTTACGTAAAAGATATTCTTAAATATTCTTCCGCTAACATTGCGATACATATTTTAATTAAATGATGAATTAAGTTGAATTTTATGTTTTAAACATGTGGTCACCCCGCCAAATATAGTTCAGAAATAAAGAGTTTTCAAACCCATTCGATTGATACCCGTATTTTAATAATACATTTAACTCATTTAACAATTTGAAATACATTTTTAAACAGGCGGCAGCCCTCTTCCAGCACCTCAAAAATATTCTAATGTTTAAACTAAAGACTTCTTAACACTCTTTTGTTTGA
>NW_023458567.1:20467946-20468489 GCF_013731165.1 Rhagoletis pomonella | reverse complement strand
ATATTCTAATGTTTAAACTAAAGACTTCTTAACACTCTTTTGTTTGACACCCATATTTTGACATTTTATATAATTTTTGGATAAGTTAACTAAATTCGAAATTTCCATCAAGTGGCATCCCCCCTTTTGTTTTGTTTTGTTTTGTTTTGTTTGAGCATATGATGAAACATTTTTTCCGAATTAATTTCCTTAATTTATAATATTAAGAATGGAGCCCTTCCAAAATATTTGAGTGACAACTTTAGGTATAGTAGTGACACTCACACCTATAAAACAAGAGTTAGGGATAATTTTAAACTCCCATTCTGCCAAACGGAAAACCTAAAGCAAGATTTGTACTATAAAGGTTTGAAAACATACAACGAACTGCCGGCAAATATAAGAAGCTGCAACAGCTTACAACAATTCAAAAGTCGATTATACCACCACTGCAAAATATATGTATAGAATGAAATGATAAAAAAATTTTATTTTAAAGGATTGCTGCTTGATCCAGTAGAGAGGGTCGGCATGGAAACTAGTCCTTTCCATTCGCCCTACAGT
>NW_023458567.1:20465375-20467936 GCF_013731165.1 Rhagoletis pomonella | reverse complement strand
ACTAGTACTTTCCGACTGATCACAAATTACTTTATAGCCTTTACATATGACCACAAAGCCTGAAGTGAAGTTGCGACTTGGAATAAAGTCCACAGCAATGGTACAGGAAGTGCGGCTCTGGAACTCGTCCTTTCGGGCCGCCCACCTAAACAGTACCCAACATTCGGGCTGCTCGGGATCCCGTCCATTCCGACAGCCACGGTCACACTTATAATTTAATTTAATATAATTAATAAAATTACCTTGTTTAAATGTATATATATTTGTACAGGATAAATGTTAGGATAGTCCTCTCAAAAAAATGTGTAAGAACAAAATATGTAGTGAAATAAGAATATTGTTTTCATGTATGATTGTGGATCCTGTGATGTAATGTATGCATATATCAATATAAAAACTATAAACCCAAAATTGTACCAAATAAAATAGTAAGCAAATATTGTAAATTTTCAGACTTGTTATAGGCCTTTAAAGGCTGTCAATAAATGAATAAATAAAAAAAAAATAAATAAAAATTCAAATTTAATTTGAATGATATTAAACATATAAGAAATAGGAAAGTTGAAGATTAACCTGTTATATTTTCTTTGTGTTTTACTTGCCCAAAATAATTTTAGTATGGTTTAAATCAGCGTGAAAAGTTCTATCGATGTGCATTGTGGGTTTTTTGTAGCTAAACGGTCGGTATTGTAGCTAGAATCAGCTGTTCGCAATGCAAACGAAATCAAAATTGCCAACATGTTGGCAAATATATTTTGGTAGTCAAATGCTGCCACATCAACGGCGAGGGCCTGTTTCACTTGGCTGTAATTTTATATGACCGTGCGTGTTGATATATGACAACAAACGCAAATGACCCCAGATGACAACCCGTTTTGATTATTTTGACATTTGACACATTTGAAATGTGACCTAATGAAAACCATAGTAAAACTCAAATTAGAGAGAAAATCTTAAACTCTTCTTAGCACAGATTTTTCCTAACTAGGACTTAAGTTCAACTTAAGTTTAGTTGGTGAAATCGGCCCTTACTATCTAAACGTTTAGACATGAGAATCCTTTGCGGTTATAATAAAAATGTTTATCTCTTGTCGGAGCCATTATGGCATCAGGAATTTTTGATTTGTTAAAAAATGTGACTGCTTACAATTCTACGCTTGCAGTCATGTTAATGGAAATCCACCTTGAGCAAAGCATGTAGCCAAGGAAGTTGAGTAATTCATCCAATATTCCATAGAATGTCGAGTGGGCCACGTAAACGAACTCGCAACTGGATATTTTTTCAAAGAAAAACCGGACAGAAAGTCGTTTATGATGTCATTTACGATTCGTTATCGACTCCTTTTTCGCTTGAAATTGTGGTGCGCCTACGAACAGTCGTAAAAGGATCGAAAAAGCATTCGTATGCGAATATTATAAGTATGTATATTATAAAATATTTTGGTTCAACAAAAATTCCCAACAAAATGAAAACTTTTTCTTGTGCTGACAAATTACTGCAAGCCTCTTTCTATTGAACTTTTTTGTTTTATCGTTTACGAGCCTTTCTCTAACTTTTTGCCGATCGAGAATCTCTCGTAAAATATAATGTTCGTAAAATATATGTTTTCTGACGGTCTGAACACCGTGTAAACTTATTCAATATTTATTCCATTATTCCATTCAGGTTGAGTGGCAATACCACACATCAGCAGCTGAATTTTTGCGAGAAGCCCACCAAAATTTTTTACATTTTGATAAATAAAATATATAAGTTGTTAATGATATATTCAGCAATGTTATGACCAGGGAACGGATTTTATGGAAATTGCCTTTTTTTCTGCTAAAGAGATAGAGTATATTCGATTAAGAATGTCCACGATTTAGCTTTCCCTGATTCCATATATACACATTTGAAGTTGCCTTTTTTTGTCCCTTTTAAGATATTTGGCTTTTTTTGCCTTTTTTAAGATATTTGCCTTTTTTTGCCTTTTTTGCCTTTAAAAAAGTGATTATAGCATTTACAATTTTTTTTTTTAAGATGAAAAAATATACACATGCCCATGCGGCTTATAGAAGCACAGGGACCTCTTGCCAAATTGGTGTTGGAAAAATTCAAAGCCGTTTTCTCAGCTCTCGTAGGCTTGGAGATAATAAGGGGTGTGGATAAAATTGTAAAGGGCGAGGAAAACGCCCTTATTTCTGATAATATGAACGTTTCCAACGTTCCATATTTAAATTGGGCTCCACTTGTATCAACTTACGTCGAGCGCACATTTAGGGCCGTTTGCACCATGTCTAGTTAATTCTAACTCCCAGTTAAACATCTTTATCGACGTTAACGACACCCATCATATAACATGTGATCGATAAAGCAGTTAACGTGCTTAACTGAAGGATGTACCTCCAGCGTTAACTAGACATGGTGCAAACGGCCCTTAGTACATTCAAGGCTTTTCTTCGCGAAAATCGAATGAAAATGCTGCCAGCAAACTTCAAAATGCATCTTGTGGTTCAATGTTACTACAACTATACAAATTAAAGTTTTATTAGTTAGAAACTCGAAAGGATAAAATAGTCAA
>NW_023458567.1:20459286-20465275 GCF_013731165.1 Rhagoletis pomonella | reverse complement strand
GTACAAATTTTTCATATAATGAAACTAGTTCATAGTTTTTCTCTTTTTACTTGTAATATAAGCATTTCTAAAATAAATATATTTTTTGATTGTTCTTCGTATTTTCTGTCATTTTTTAGTGCCTTATTTTGCTTTTTTTGCAATACCTTTTTTTTGCCTTTTCCTGCCTTTTTCGCTATTTTGTTTTGCCTTTTTTTCAATACCTAGTGCCTTTTCCTGCCTTTTTCGCTATTTTATTTTGCCTTTTGCAGCCTATTTCGTTACTTTATTTTGCCTTTTTTATAGGTTTTTAGGTCCTAAAAATCCTTTCCCTGGTTATGACATATATGGCTACAGTTGGTAAAAGTGCACTTTAGCGGAACCAGGCAAAAATTGACGAAACAATTCGAGAGGGGTATCAATCGACGCGTTTTCGCGCGAATGATAATAACCCGGCACCGGAAATTAACATTTTTATTTCATTAAAGAGTTATTTGCAAAATAACACTTACACTTCTCGCACTATGTTTTGATGAATTTGACACAATTAAATGAAGTAAATGAACTCAACACGTATTTATTAGTTCATATACATTTGTGATGTTTTAAAAGTACATTTTCACTAAATTCTGTATAGGTCCCATACGTAGCATTCGTTGAAGGATATTCTTACTTGCTTCCGGAGCGCTGTAAGGTTCTCATTTCACCAAGGTGTGCGCGCTTTCTTGCATACCTCAGAGGACAAGCCTTCGCATTTCAGTCTTCAACTGGTAGTTTCTTCAATTCTTTTCCAATAACCTTTTAAAAAAGTCCCAATCTGTTTTACGAGGGTTTCTAAAGGGAGTAGGCGTATGTGCCGCAATATTGAACTTAAAGATTATACGACGGTGGTCCGAGAGGTTCTCTTCGTCGGATACTCTCCACTTATTGACCTTTAGGCTCCCCTAGGTTAGCAGAGTTAGGTCTAGGACCTCTTCCCAACCGCAAAAATCAGGGCTACTAGGAAATATTACAAATCCTAAACCTAGAATTAATAAATTGAAATATTGACTCACCTCTATCGTTGGTTTCCGAGGTGCCCCATAATGTATGTCGTGAATTGGCATCGCAGCTGAGTAACACTGGACTAGCTCCTGCTAGCCTTAGTAAAGTGACGACTTCCTTTGACGGGTACGGCCTGTCGTGCGCCATGTATACGGATGATATTAGACAGCTTCGTTCATTCATCAACTCCAAGTTGACGACAGTAGTATCCGGTGAGCTGAAATTGGAACACCAGAAAGCTTTAATATGTTTTCTAACCAATACACACGCGCGGGGTTTACCTGATATACTAGTGTAGAAGAGGTTATAGCGGGCGTCGGTGAGTCCCTTAACCTCTAGCTCCTTTACCCAAGGCTCCTGTATCAGTGGGATGTCGATGTCTTCCTCCCTTAGAAATACAAGGAGCTTCTCGGCATTGGTCAACTGGCCCTGTACCTGCCAGCGCCTGGTTGGCATCTTCAGCGAGCTCTTCGCCCGCGGTAACTTTGAGGTTAATATCGCCCAACATCTGGTTGGCGTCCTCGATATCAGCCTCTGGAATCGGCTCATTGGAGCGAATTATTCTTAGTTTCGCTGTTCTGATCTCGAAGAGCAGCTTGTTTCCCATTTTTTGCAATGGCTCAATACTTTCTTCGTTAAGCCTCAGAAGGTGCGCCCCTCTAGAGGCTTTTCTGCACGAATGACTACGGAGGCATTCATTGGTATCTCTGGATTCACTGGGAGTCACTAATTACATAAGAGGTGGGGATAAGGGGAACGTGACTTAGAGAAGGATAGATGAAAACAGTTGCTTATATTTAGTTGTAATTCATTTTTATGACACCACGTTATAACATTATTGAGATCTGACTGTAACTTGATGGAGTCTGAGGGTCTTATCAACAAGCACTACAAAATTACGGAGGTAAAGGTATGATCTTACCCAACACAAAAATACGGAATGAAACCCCAAACTAGGTAATTTGGCAATTAAAATCGAGTGACTGACCTGGTCAAATGATTTAAAAAAGTCGGTATAAACAGTATCAACGATAGTATTAAAAGCAGACATACAATATTCAGAGAAGACTGTTTAATTTGTGACAGTCGATCTGCACGATATAAAATCCATGCTGGTTGATAGTAATTACTTTTGAATGTAAACGAAATTTCCGTCACTGTTCGTCTAACATGCAAATTTTCTGTTCGCGTACTATTCTCGATATTTTTCTTGTGAGAGGACAAATGGCATTTCGACGCAATTTTGCTGCTGGATATGTTATACATACTAGAGATTTTGAATTTTTTTTTTAAACATATGTAGGTCAAACCGCAACAAACCCTATATAAAAAAAGTTTCAAACTTTGTACAAAATTTAGAAAAATTTATCGAATTTTCACTAAAATTTCACACTTTTTAATCAAAATTTGTACGAAAATTTCGGTTATGAAGTTTAATATTAATTTAATTTTAGTATAATAATGTGCAAGTTTGAAATTACCCAAAATTCTCGGTGATTTTTGGAATCTTGTTTTTGGAAACGGTCTTGTGTAGTTTCTCATGTAAGATGCTTTTTACATGGGGAAAAATGCGTAACATCGTATGGAAAAAATATTGCCAAACACAATCAGCATTTTGAGCTACTTCATACTTGCACTAAAATTAAATGGGCTGTTAAGCTGCATAACCGAAATTTTCGTAAAAATTTTGATAAAAAAGTTTGAAATTTTAAAGAAAATTTGTTGAATTCTTCTAAATTTTGTTAATTAGACTTTTAATCTTAAAATTTTACTTCGAAAGTAACGCGGGTGACGGTGCAATCACCCAGGCAGTCGTGCCATGATGCCCACGAGTGCGAACCCGTTTGGAATTACTATAAATAAAAAATAAATGCTCAGCAGCGAAAAAGAGGCACGCAAAAGAGAAAACGTACATATATACATACATATGATAAACATAAAAAATGCGTCTACATAACAATGCGCAACTACGCATTATAAGTGTTGGAAAGAACACACCCTTCTTCCATGACTGATCCAGCAGTAATAATAATGTGATTATGTTAAATTAAGAGTAGTTTTTGTGGAATACTCAGTATCTAAAAATTTTGTGGTTGCGTGTTGTTTTTCAGTAATTTCATAATTAAACAAAGAAGAAAGTATCGTCAAAAAGAAAGTATCACCAAAAGAAAAAAGTTTCATGATGTGTAAAAGTTTCGATTAGCTTATTTTGCCACCCAAAAGTAATTCAATACATTGATGTAGATCCTATCTTGATGAACAATTTTTGAGTTCAACAGTCTTCCTAGCATAGGAGCGAATTTAACTGCATGGAACGATCGGGCTGTAGTTGTGCCGCTACGGCAACAACAATCGGGTGGTAGATTTTGGCTAACTTTGCGCGGACTCAACCATGGATCACATTTTTGGGCCTTTCTTAGAATCGAATTGAGCACCTAAATAGCACTTAAAACCCACACAATTGCTCCGCCAGGTAGATGACGTCCGTCATGCAATATGTATTATAAATCGAATCGAAAACAGAAAAACATGGAAAAGCTCCAAGTCGGAAGTCTTCGTTTAATATATCTTGAATTTAATCGTTTCGAAAAATGGCGTTTGGTAGTTGACCTCAAGAGAAAAAAGTTAAATGAGATAATGGATGCATTAGCCAGGGAGGCGGATTAAAATCAAAGAAGAGTTCAGCTTCTCCATTCCTAATGAGAAGTAAGAGCTTTCTAACGCAAGCAGAACTTTTTAATTTTCAAAGCATTAGTAATTGCTTAACTTGTGCAAGTTTGAAAGTTTGTGAAAAATAAATCAGCAAAACCAAACAGCCCAAGCGAACAATGGATGAGAAATCACTTACGCATGCTTCTGAGTGGCTTTAAAAGATGTGCTGATGCAGAAAACGGTTGTTTTATGTATCCTTATGTTTACTTCCGCTTATTTTGCTAGCTTGAAAAAAGCTTCTCAAAAACCATTTGCCGTTCCAAGGCGGCACAAATTGGACGGGAAGCTTGGCCAAACACTTAGCAAAAGTGTCATGCCAAAATATTATTATTACCTACATATTTATACTTAATCTTATTGCCGCTTTCAATTCATTGTAATGAAATCTTAAAATAACGGCTATGTGATAGAATAAAGTTTGAACAAAAATTTTGAAACTCAATTATAGCCACTCAAAATGATCGGGAAAATAAAACCCTACGAGTGAGTAATAATTATAATAAAAATTCCAAGATGACTCATATTTATTAAAAGTGCGCTAGTAGTGGTCCAAAATGAAGCAGTTCCAGGCTGGGCTGGTGATAATCGAATTTATCGTGCGCATATTTCTATGGTTTTTGTATGTGCATATGTGTGTGTCTATTAAAATAGTTTATGAATTTCTAGTGCAAAAAATGTGCGCGCTTAAATAAATAAACAATTCATAAAATTATAAGTAATAAACAAATATGTACCTTCGCGCATACTAGGGTTCGATCATTTGTCTTTCTTGAAAACCTTGTTTCGAGTTATTCAAAATATGTATGGAAATTTGAAAAAAACCGGTCCCCCGTCTTTGAATTAAGGAAAAAAAACGGATTAACCGAGGATATTTTACACTTAACGGGGTTCGCCGGTGTTAAAAAGATTAGATCGCTAAAACATCAGTCCTTTGTTTTGTTGTTAAAACACGAACATGTAGAATCGACTGTTTTGGGAATGAGAATACACCCCTTCAATTCCTTCATGGGACACCCATATAACCACCTATCGCAGACGAAGATCTGGAGTTGATTCGTGAGGCTTGCGATTCATTGACACAACTCCATTTAGAATATTGTAGCAGAAACTATTCAGTCCTACTTGAATAAGATGCCCCGACGACACTAACAACCTCTTCATATACCCACTCTCACCACCGTCGGATCTGGCCTTTTCCTGAGCCTATCGTTATATAGGACAACATGTAGCCGATTCACTAATTTAGTTAAATAAGCTGTTTCAACAAAAAAAAAAAACAGTGAAGGATGCTCGATCGGTTTTACTCATATATTTAATACTTGTCAGTAATCTATCTGCGCAATGTGTTTTGGTTCAGCAATCAGAGAGAGATATTTTTGAGCCAAATGTACGTTTTGCCCATGCGCAGGTTTTCCATGGATTAGTATCTGTGCATATACATATGTGACAAACACATTCAGGCGCGTTTGACGTATCCTCAGTAGCGTTTGAAAATCAATTTGAAGGGGGTTATTTTATTCTGGGGTGTTATGCCCCTTTGTTGGTGATTCTACTTTTACAAACTGAAAATTTATGATAAGGTATTACAATTTTAGTTTAAAACTACCCGGGAATTAAAAAACCGATTTGAAAATTTTTAAAATAGCTGGCCCGTTATTATTTTGGAATGCTTTATTCCAACATATACATATTTTGATTCAGGTAAAAACGAAGAAAAATAACTATAGTGACTCACATTCCAAATTGTACTAACCTATGTTTGAATTTTTTTCGGTAATTTTTTTATGAAATGTTGCTCATTATCTAACAAAAATTAAATAAATCAAAATTCCAAATTGTACAAGAATTAAAAAAAAACAACAAATTTGGTTAGAATTACAAACTTTTTAGGTAAAACTTCTATAAGTTATCTGCGTACCAAAATACGTGTGATATTTCTACAATTTTATTTATTATAAGATTCATGAAACAAATTTTTTACAAACGATTACTCGGTTTTCCTTTTCTTTTTTTTTTGATATCTGTGCTGTAATGTTTGCTGACAGTAATTTTAAATACTGCCATATGTATATGGTTTTACTTTTAATTTTTTTTAATAATTTTCTGCGGTGGACAATTTTTTCACTATTCAGATATGAAATTAATATAAATGTTCTATTTCCCTTTTCAATAAAATTGATATTTAAAATTTTTAGATTCTGATATCGTCACGTGTGTCAAGTTAGCACTACACTTTTCGAAATTGGAAAAGTTA
>NW_023458567.1:20430608-20459186 GCF_013731165.1 Rhagoletis pomonella | reverse complement strand
TGTTTATTTCCCTTTCGATTATTTAATGTTTATTAGTTTTTTTTTTTATGAAAGTGTAGCTCGTTATCTAACAAAAACCATGTAATGCCGAAATTCCACTAGGCATTGAAATGACGAAAAAGTTGTGCCATTTACAAAATGCAACGTGGGAACGAATTGAATGGCAATTTTTCTTATAGGCATTTTACGTGATTCAACTTTCACAGGCGATTAGTTGAATCAAAAGTCGAATGAAAGTAGGCAGCTGACCAGCTTCATTGAACGCGATTAGTTGAAAGGCCATTTACATCAGGCAACTGCTGCATTCAACTAAAAGTCGCCTGCAAAATCGCCTCATATAAATTCCCTATTACGGTAATGGCATAGATATTTTTTAATGTCCAACTTAATTTGTGTCATTTAATGCCTAGTGGAAATCCAGCATAAGAAAAAAATTCAAATTTTGTACAAAAAAGTTTCATAAAAATTGTCAGCTTTTCAATTAGATTTCTGAGATACATTCTGAGTAGGCAGTTTGTTGCCCATTAAATTTTTGTAAAACAAAGCGCAAATTTTAAGAAGCTCGAACATTTGAAAATTTTTTATGGTAGGTGTTGCTCATTTTCTTCATACAAAAAAATTTTCGAACATAAGTACTTCGCCACCGTTCATATGCAGATATACATACGTGTTAGTTTAAAGTAAACATACGTACATACTATATATCATCCTTATTTGAAGGGGCAAGCTAGATACAAAACTAACAGCATTTTGGTATGAAAAATTCAAACCATGTCTGTAAAATTAAATTTTTTTGCTTAGGGTCTTTTGCATTGATAGTCACGATTGTGTTGAGCAAGCGTTCAAGTAGTTAGGGTTGAGTGAATTACTTTCTCGTTGCGGCCTGCATACTATAAATTAAAATCATTTTATTTTGTCGCGTTTTTTCATTTTCAAATTCTCAATATTTTAAATTTCTCACGATTTTTTCGCTTGTGTGGCGAAAATTGCAAATGTACCTGAATACTGTGAGTAAAATAAAAATTTGGCAAATTTTATTGGGTGAGAATATTGTATTTTATTTTTAATGTTTTTTGAATTAGCTTACAAAAGACGAATGTATAGTACTATAAATATTTTTTTGTTTTTTTTTTTTATGTTTTAATTCTGATTTGAACTATTTTGAGCATTTGGGAGGTTTGAGTTTGAACTCTACGCTATTAAAAAATTAAGAAATTGAAGGTCTCATATCAGCAGCCGAAAAATGGGAACATACGAGAAAGTGTATTTTAGTAGCATTTTCTGACTTCAAAACATTATTTCAAAAAGAAATCATTAATAAAATAAGAATTCAATTTACATCTAATTCAACTAGCTTTTTCTTTTTTTTTATTCCAAAAAATACAAATATTGCGTTAAGTATGCACAAATTACCGCTACCTCTTCTATGATGAGTAAAAATTTCATAGATGTATCGATTACCAGTAGCTCACTAGAAGAAAATATAAATTCATTTTTACTATGGGAGCATACGTAAATTCAAAACTTTAAAGCCATTTTTCTAGGAGGTTTGTTTGAGCAATGACACTATTGAAGTAAATAAGCGATATGTACATTTATGTACAAATGTAATAAATGACGTCAAAACATTTCAATAAGTTGTAGTTTATTTTATTTGTTGATTAACATCTCATTTACTTACAAGGTTTCTGTGAAAGAAAGCTTTTATACATTTGTACGGCTGTAATCAATAAATGTGCAAAAATCTAACGTAAACAATTTGAGACTACTTAATTGAGTGTTTATTACATGAAAAGAATGTCAGTTAATTAGAAGCCAAACTGGTTCCAACTGTAAAATTCCAAATTTCGTATAAGAGAAAAAAAAAATACACAGGAAAGAAAGTTTGGATATACCTATGTACAAATTGTTACAGAAAGGCCCTCTCTAACTTGTATGCTTCTCTACAGAGTAGTTATAAAACTTTATAAACACTCGATTCGATTAAGTCTTCAGTGAGTAATAAACTACTTAGGGCAGAGCTGAATTTCAAAAGTAAATGAGTTGGGCTTTTCTATATTAAGATGATGGCCTGATAATTCGAAACGACTTGTCTAAAAGTTTTTACCATTTATTTTTTCTTTATTAGGTTTACTTTATTTTATTTTTTTTGGAAGCTAATAATCCTTTCATGTCAAAGCAACACTACCTACGATAATAATATTTTGGCGCTTACACTTTTGCTAAGTTTGACCGAGCTTCTCCTCCAATTTGTGGTGTTCGTGTTGATGTTGTTACACAAATGCAGGGACCTACAGTTTAAAGCAGGGATGGAATCTAAAAATTTCAAAATGTGCCTAATGGTCTTCAAAAATAGTACCGAAAAGAAGATGAAAGGTCTTTTAAGAACAGTATATGTCTTTTAAGAACACTGACTGATTGTTTTTATGACTTTTATAAATAAAAGTCTTCAATAACTGCTATATAAAACATTTAATTTAAAAATAAAAAATAACTGTTATTTGTAGATTATTTAGATAAAAATGAAAAATAATTGTTATTTTGGATTTATAGAATAAAAATTAGTAATAACTGTTATCTAAGAAGTAATTTAATAAAAGAAAAAAGTACCGTTAAAGAGAGATTTTTTTAAATAAAAGTTGTAACTGTTACGGTGCCTGGTCGTCGTGAAAACAATTATCTACATAAGAGTACGTGTTAAAATAATTTGACAGCGTGGTCATTAGCCCGTCGTTTCCAATGTGTTTCAAGCTATACAAAAAAGAATAGACACAAAGATAGACATAGAGAAAGCGAATGAGATAAAGATAAATATGAATATAATAATGTTTATAAAGGTAATAATGTTTTAAAAGATCAAGATAAACTCCCCTCTCATTGATTCGCCTTCACTCAACTCACCTCAGTTTAACTCACCTTAATTCATCTTAACTAGCCTCAACTGAGGGCGAACACTAGTATTTATTAAAAGGTTTTTTGTCATTAGTCGGGAAAAAATTTGGTTTGGTCAAGAACGTTCCAACGGGAACAAAGTATTGAGAGCAGTTTTAACGGAAATAAAATGAGAACAAAAGGTTCGGGAACGTGTCCGTAAAGAACAAAATGCGAACAAGCGTTTCAAGGAAGATGAAATAAGAACAAAATTTTAAGGAACTTTCTGTTAGAAAACAACACGAGAACAAAGGTTTTGAGAACTTAAGATTAAGAATGAGGGCGTTTGCGTGTTGGGATGAAAAATCTGTTCAGTGAGAACTATGATGGTTAATTCTAATCCAGAGGAAAGCCTGATCATTTCAACTTCCAGATCGCTTATCATTAGCGTGAACTGTCCATTTATGGAACAATTTTTCATTTTCTGTGCAAGAAAAGTTCGTGTCTTAAGTCTTTCGTTGACTCAATTTGCATAATTATCTATCAGTTTTTTGTTTATGAATTTTTGTATTCGAACATTTCAAACTAAGGAACGCTATGAGAAATATGTTGTTCTCGCTCTGATTCTTCGCGAATAGTTCATAGAAGATTTGCTCCCGTTTCGTTCTCTGTCTGAAAGTTTCTGAGAATTTAGTTAACGTTTTGTGCTTTGCTAAAACGTTCCGGAGACTTATGTTCCTGTTTTGTTCTCTTAGAAATGTTCCCGAAGTTGTTGTTCGCATTTCGATCTCTTTGGGAACGTTTCACAAGATTTTGTTTTTATATAATTCCCGTTGAGAACGTTCTCGATAGGTTTGTTCTCACATTCGTTCTTGTGAAATCATTCCCGAAGGTTTAGTTCTCATTTCGATTTGGGTTTTTAAGCGCTCTTGGGAACAAAGCTACGAGAACGAC
Source organism: Rhagoletis pomonella (assembly GCF_013731165.1). Taxonomy (NCBI): domain Eukaryota; kingdom Metazoa; phylum Arthropoda; class Insecta; order Diptera; family Tephritidae; genus Rhagoletis; species Rhagoletis pomonella. The sequence goes on along the minus strand of NW_023458567.1, from coordinate 20,455,361 downwards.
ATTTAGTCTCGATCATACCTTTTGTTCTCAGTCCGTGATATAAAATAGTAGTTCATTGACCAAGGGGGCGGGGGAAAGAACATTGTCTTTTATTAGCGTTAGTTTTCTACTTACTACAAAATCAAGGGGAATCGGATGGTCGACCACCACTGTTTATTGCAATTTCTGCGTTTTTAATTATTGAATTAAAAATCATACCACCGCTAATGCCAAATTTAGGAGATTAAAATTGTAAACACCGTCAATATTTGCAATTGCGCCACAGGCTTCAACTCGCATACATATGTATGTATGTACATTAGGGTGGTCCGTAAAATTAAATGCACGAGTTTTTCACATATAAATTTTGGTCCCGATTGCAGACGGTTAAGGCGTGTCGCACAAGGGGCAAAGTAGGTACAGATTCCTCTATAGAGACTCAAAAAATTAAAATAAATTTTTTTCTTCTAATATCCAAAATCGATACTACCATAGTCGAAGATATCACATATAAATTTTTGTCCCGATTGGAGTCGGTTATGTTATATAGCGGGGTCAAAGGCCTCTATGGACTCAAAAAATTTTTAATTTATTTTTTTCATTTAATGCCCAAAATTGATACTACTAAAGTTGAGGATATATTTTGGTCCCGATGGGAGCCTGTTAAGTCGTCTTCATAGGGTAATCTGAACTTTGACCCCTATACGACACGCCTTTACCGACTTTAATCGGGGCCAAAATTTATATGTGATATTTTCCACTACCGTAGTAGTATCGATTTTGGGTATTAGATGAAAAAAAAAATTAATTTTAATTTTTTGAGTCTCCATAAAGGAATCTGAACTTTGCCACCTGTTCGACACGCCTTAACCGTCTCCAATCGGGATCAAAATTTACATGTGATATCTTCGACTGTAGTAGCATCGACGTAGTGGTTGAGGCTTAGAAAATCGGATGTAAAAATTTGCTTCCTACATTTAAGGATCACCCTAATGTACATACGTAAACACACACAGTACTTATGTATGCATAGATGTATCTACAGTGTAGATTCTACACTATGCTAATAAGCTCGTAAGCGCATTCATTCGTTCTTAGTCATAGGATAGAAAGAATAATGTACATACATAGCTATGTACATATGTATGTATGCCTATACATAATATGTAAATTGTTACCCAGCAAAATAAAACCCATACATTAATACGAACCTTATTAAATCTGAGCGGCGAATTCTCATTTAATGTATGCCGACAACAATAAATAAACGCTCTTGTTACAAAAACACCGCAAAGTTTTAGTAGCGCTTCTTAATTAGCAACATGTGATTGTGTGTTAAAGTAAATCGCAGCTATCTTGTCGCTATAACAACTTTCTTTGTAATTTTTTAAGTACCTATAGGTACAGTTGACGAGTGCTAGCTGTCATCGATTATCAGCTATTAACTATCGGCCGACATTGCGAATTGGCTGAGAGAGAGCGCAAGCAACAAGTGGAATTTTTGTGTGCAAATAAAATACATACATACGTATTTACGTAAAAGTGGTAGGAGTAAAATTAAATTCTTTTGCTCAGTTTTGAGTGTATGGTGAGTGCTTGTGTGTATTTTAGCTGTTGTTGTCAATCAACTATCTGTCTGACCGATGCTCAGCAACCACACTTAGACACCAAACATATGTGACCACGTACATATGTACATTAGACTGCATTACTTCCTATAAAAAAAAATCGGTACTGTTTTTCCATTGGATATATAAAATCTACTATATATTAAGACTTGCGACAAAGCATTTCGGAAAAATAATAAGAATTACGCGACCTGGACCGATTTGAAAATATCGAGAAGAGAGGGTTCACTTGGCGAAAGCGTCATCGGGGTAGACTGGAGATGAATTCAATGAATTTATAAATTTATGAATAGTAAAGTTTTATTGAACATCTTTAAATTTTTAAGCCTACAACGCCTTAATAATAAATAAATAAATAAATAAACAAATATAATAAGTTTTGTAATCCCGACGGAAAAACCGCAACCTTTTTTTCTTGATTCAGTCTAACGTGCATACATGTGTATGTACATTGTGCGTACCACTTGGCGCCCGCTGCGCACTCACCTGTGTGGTGGCGATGCACAGCAGCTAAAACGGCTCATATGTCATTAGTTTCCTGTGTTAATACTTTGCCAGACTTTTTTTATAAAGCCATATGTACATACATATGTATGAACATATATTTGTCTATATATGTACTTACTTAGCTCTACATGTGTTTTTTACACATATGGCCACTGAAATGGTCTAGGCTATGTTAGGTTAATCTGGTTGCCAGATATATATATATATACATAGACTGTTAGGTCCCTAACTACGCCAGATGCAGCTCGAAATATAATAACTAGGGCTGTGCGATTATTCGATTACTCGAGCAAGTTGGTTAATCAGTTATTCGATTAATCAGTTACTCGAGTAATCAAGATTTTGATTATTCAAAACGATGGTTAATCGAGTTAACTTGAAATATGATTACTCAAAAAAGTTAATTTTGCTCGTTAAAAGAGTTTGCTTTGGAAAATGCTTATTTAAATTTTTACAATCTTTATATGTAAAAAGTACCTTGAAATGTTGATTACTCATTTTACTCATAATGTTGATTAATCATAAAGCAAATTGCTCAAATATTTTTGTTTTTGGTTAATCAAAAATCTTGATTACTCGAGTAACTGATGTTTGAGTAATCGTAATTTTCAATTAATCGAATAATTGAGGTATTTACTTGATGATTAATTAAAATTTGGAATAATCAATTAATCGCACAGCACTAATAATAACACAGAAGTTTCATTGACTAACGGCTCTAAGTAATTTCCTGCATTATTGTTATACTTAGCGGTAGTGTTTGAACCCTCTAAGAGGCTCCTCATGTTATCTTCTCTTCATAATCCATCTGCTTGAGCGGGGTTTTGAGAGCCTGAGAGCATGCTGAACAGTTCTTTATTATATAGCTGTTTAGTCTGTTACATCATCCATAGCAAAGTCGGGCTAAATTTGAGAGTGCACCGTCTTTTTTCTCGTAAATTGTTCTTCCTCGATGTCAATTGGCTACGGTCAGCCTCCAAGCACAATGTTTGGCTAAATATAAGTCTGGACTGTGAATCGTTTATTTCTTGTGCCATGCTGTCGGGAACTCTGATTAAAAAGTTATTAAAAAGGCTTGTCAACTTTCCACGCGCATTTTCTTATTAAAACTAAATTTTAAGTTTCAAAACTTTAATTTCTTTTCGTTTCGTTACACACTTTTTAAATGTTCCTTTTTCCCATAACCAAAAACCACAAAATACTTTGATACATTTTGCAGAAATCCTTTAATTTGTGTGCCCATGTTGCCTTTACCATTTTAATTTTAGAAATACGTTTACTATTGCATAATCAGCAACTCCGATACCACCCCATAAAGCCTTAGTTTTATAAATTTTGCAAACATTTGTTTTTTTTTTGTTAATTCTTGTCCGCCATATTTGATCAGCTGTTTTGAATTTTAGAAAACTGGCCAGAGATTCTTATTCAGCGAACTCAAAAACCTTCCGAGTAACGTATTTCAAGCGAATCTAGTCAATTTTTACTTTTTCGGCCGCCATATTGGATCCGCCATTTTGAAATGTAATAATATTAATTGTATAAAAGGAAACAAGCACGAATGAGCGCTATTTTGTTTGTTTTTAGGAAAGCTGTCGTGCCATAGCCAATTTAATCAAGAGTAAATTTAAAAGAATTGTCGGTCGCTGTGGTGTTGCGGTAAGCAGTGCGCGCTTTCACTCAACATCGCAAAAAATTTAGAGAAAAGGTTTTTTCTTAACAGCGGTCGCCCCTCGGCAGGCAATGGCAAACCGAGTGTATTTCTGCCATGAAAAACAACTTCCCATAAAAATACAATCGCCATTCTGAGTCGGCATAAAACTGTAGGTCCCTCCTCTTTGTGTGACAACATCAAGGCGCACGCCACTAGTCGGAGGAGAAGCTCGGCCAAACACTAACATATATGTAAGCGCCAATCTATTATTATTATTCAATTTAAAAGAAAAAAACTTGAAAGTCCGATAAAAATTGCACACTTGCAACACTTATACCAAAATAAGTGAATTTCCACCTACTGTGGGTCCTGCCGACTTCACTGCCTTTGCATAATGTTATGTCGGCTATCAGCAGTTTTTTCTCAAACAGCAGTGGTATGAATCGCGTATACTTAGCTTCGTTAGCGATAGTTTGTTGCTAGTTAGATTAATCCATCGCATGCAGCTTTCTATGAACTTACCAATCTGATTTTATTGATTTCTTTCGAGGTTTTTTTCGCTTTCCATTTTAGTGGATACAAGTTCCGCAGCTTTTTTTGTCTGAAATATATTCCTGTGGTTAGACAAGTTAAATGTCTGCCTAATGCCTAGCTTCTCACAGTAGACCCCAACTCTTACTCAACCAATCATGTCTGAGTCCTACTTGTATATACTAGAGGCTAGTTCTCATGCCCATAGTTACTATAATAATTTTGAACCTTCTCTCTCAGCTCAGGCAGTTTCCATTGCTAGTGAGTTATAAATGCCCAACGATTTTTACGTCATTCCACCTGTCGCCGCCAGCCTCAAAGCTGATTTCTTTAATATAATTACCTATATAATAAACAGTATCTATATCAATGACCGTATGTGTATTTGTCTGTATACCAGATACGTCATAACGTCAACGCGTCATAAAAAATCACAAAATTTATTTTCAAATAAGATATTAATCATCGAAAAAAGAGGCAAATATTGACGCAAATAAATGTGGGAGTATAAATGAGGGAAAACAGAAGCAAAAAAAGAGTACGACTATTATTAAAAAATGCCCAACCAAAGAATAATAGAGGTTACGCAATCCCTTTTAAATTTAAATCAAGTTAAGGAAAAAATCGGCAAACATTTCTATTTATAAATACATCCTATCTAATCTGATCATAAAATGTTTCAATTAATTTGGGCTTTGTTTATTAGGTCACCACAAATTGCGAAGATCATTCAAACATTTCGCAAATATAAAAACACTCTGAATTAATTTGGTAATACTCCTTGATTTATAGGCCTTGGGCGCACGCAGCCGGCTAAGACGGTGAAGGACCTGTCATGGGAGCGTCACTCGATTACTCACGTGACTACGTCCCTTTTTTCTCTTTTCACAGTAAAATAGTCAACATTTTCGTTACCTAACCATAATTTTACTAGTTATATGTAGAAATCCGCCTTTATGTCTAATCCTTTTTCGCATTCCTCTCATATTAGTAAGCCGACAAGTTTGCATACATGCAGTCATACGTACCATGTAGGAAAAATTATCCACACGAAAATTTAGCGTCAATCAAAAGCAGAGGAGCTTTTTTGTCTCAAAGGCTTAGCTAAAATTCCACTTTTGTGTGTGGCAGAGGTTATGGCGCAGTTCACCCAGAAAAAATTAAATAAAATAATAATGAAACCTTTTTTACACAACTTTCTTCTATTTAAAGCGCTACACCAGCCTGAAAAATTTGGTAAAAATACTTTTTTTCTGACGCAGATATGAATCTATGTAGGAAAAAAATATTTAACTTTTTTCAGGGGTTTGAATAAGCGATATGAATTTTCATGAAAAGTCCCCAACGTAGAGCAATAGGTGGTAAAAATTGCAGCCAAATCCGTCCAGCAGATCTTGGGATATCGTGCACAGCAGTTTGGAAAAAATTGTTTCGAGAAAAACGCGAAAGAAAATGCGATCGGCATTCCGGAGCTTTTCTGTCACTCCTACTTTTAACTGCTATAACTTCTGAAGTAATTTGAACTTCGGAATGGTAGAAAAGAGTATATCGTTACCTTAATATAGAAGGCCCTAACTCACATAACTAAAATTTCGTATTGCATAAAACTATGCGGGGCTGATAAATCGACAAATGTGTCAAAATCAATATGGCTTTTTGTATATCAGCGACGAAGTGAGTTAGGGCCTTTCTATATTAAAGCAACGATATAGAGTTTATCCATTTTTTTTCAGGTTGGTGTAACCCCTTAATTCCTGTCGTACTGTTAATACTATAATTGTCCAAGACTAGGCAATATGGTCAATGTAGTAACGCTTTAACACATCTGAAAGTTTATCCCAGTAAATAATTTCAGGAGTTAAAAGCCCTTCCGAAAGGCCTTCCTGAGAGTGAAGGGGCCTTCCACTCTACACTCCTTTCTCCTTTCTTTTTTGTATGGAGTGGCACAAATTGAAGGACTTCTTCTTTCGCTACCCATGGAAGGCCGTCCAAAAGGGCTTTTATAGGGCGTACTACAGAAGGCCTTTTGGGGGAGTTCTTTTAAAGTTGCTTCTTTAATTTATAAAAATCATACAACTTTGAAATATTTGCTTAAGATTTATATCAAATATGAATAAGCCCTTCTAGAAGGCATGCAAGGAAGCACTTTTTCAGCCCTTCTTGGGTAGACCTCTTAGAATGGCTTTACTTAAGAACGCCTTCCTAAATTATCTTCTGGGATTTTACATAAATGAATTAATATACGCTGACAAATACCGTTAAATTTTACATAGTAAAAACGAACTATAGTTAATAAGTTATTTCTAGGGTGTAACAGAACAAGAGACACTGCGACCTGAAAGATCTTTTGTATCTCTTAAAGAGGGAGTGCCTATCCCAGTGTGGCCAAGATTCCCTGATGAATCCTAAAAGGGCCTTCGTAGGCGAATTCTTTATGGCCAAAGGCGGACAGTGACAGAGAATATGTGCAATTATTATCGCAATTGGTAGTGGCCAAAAGTAGCCTGATGCCATTTCTATATTCTAAAATAATGTCGTGGTCTGTCAGAATTTTGTTCAAAATGCCCTATCTCTACTGAAAACATTCAATACTTATGTTGAGATAGGGCGTTTTTCAATCTAATTCTGTGATAGGGCGTTCTTGCGAACTGGCTGCCGAGAGAGGTCGATCTTCCAGTCAGCCGTCGATATGTAAGTTTTCCTTTTTCGTTTAAATGGATCGATAACTCTTAAACAACCGGGTAAAAATAGTAAGAATCATGAAGTAATGAGTAACCTTTTATTTTAGCATTTGTTAGTAGGCTGCTCTGGCTCGCATGGCCTCATCTTGTTACCACTTTGGATATTCATTATTTTGACTCACTACTGGTTTCCGATAATTCTCTTTCCAACGTAAAAAACTGGCGATTTTAAAAGCGTACCAAAAATTAATGTTGAATAAAGTATCAAATATCGTTTTTCGGTAGTTACTAACGTCAGTCACTTAACATGCATGGCGTGACTGTATATATCGAAGTCTTTAACTTTGTCACATTTCGATATTACTTGTATTTAGACGTCTGACTGGACATTGGCCTTTTGGTGTTCTAGGTGCGAATGGGTCGCTTTGTATTACTTTTTCGACAGTTCCGAACCAGATTTAATGTGTCGTAAAACTTTAACATTGTTTAGTTTTATTTTTGTATTTAAGTTATTCCAAAGTTAGCATGTTGCGTCATTAAAACTATAAGCTATATAGTCTTTCCTTAAGGCAACAACTGAGAGAGTAAAGCCGCTGCAACAACAAAAACAAACAGATGCGATTATTAGTGGCTGACGATGGTCGAAACGGCATTTTTTCACTAGTTGCTAATTTTCCTGCAGGGTAATGCCCACTTAGCTATTACATTTGCGCATTTCCAGTGGTGAGAATCGATTCGCGACTAGACAGCGCTGTCAATTTGCTCCTTCCTCCCCTTCTTTTATTATATGACTGATGGCGCTTGAAATAAAATATGTACATAGTACATTTGCCATTTCATTGTATTAGTTTTTGTTATTGTGTTATCTCACTGTTATTACGCCGGTGTCGGCATTATTATCGGGCGATGTCACCACCAGTGTGACCGCGGGCTTGTGAAAAATTGTAGCAGAGAGGAGACTTAAAATGTATCAATATGTATCACTTTTCTATTTTAAGTAATAGTTTTTATGAAAAACCATTTTCCAAAACAATTTAACATTTATTGATTGCAAAAAAGGTACACGTATCAGTTGTAACTGGTACTAGTATAATAATAATAAAGAAAATGTCTGTGTATGAGTTCAACTGGGTATTAATATAATGAAAACAGCAAAAATGTCTTATATATAAACTTATTTTTAGTTTAAATACTTTTTGTACTTATAGTACTCAGAATTAAAATTTTTTAATCATTTTTAAGGCATATATATATATATATATATATATATCATGATCCAATGATCGGATCTAAACCAGATTAGTATGGGACCACCTCTGAGACACTATCTTTCCGAAGCAAAAAGTTGACGTGGTCCAAAGTTATGCGGTAACATACATAAAAAAAAAAAATTCCGACGAACTGATAACCTCCTCCTTTTTATACCCGAGCGCACTTGTGCACAAGGGTATTATAACTTTGTTCACATAACGGTTGTTTGTAACAGGCAAAAGGAATCGAGATAGATATAGACAAATGTATACATAAATGATCAGAATGAAAAGAGAAATCGATTAAGCGGTGACTGTCTGTCCGTCCGTCCGTCCGTCCGTCCGTCCGTCTGTGCACACGATAACTCGAGTAAAAATTGAGATATCTTAACAAAACTTGGTACGTGGACTTCTTTTGGGCATGGGACGGATGGTATTGAAAATGGGCGAAATCGGACAATAACCACGCCTACCTCCCATATAACGGTAATTTTCAGAAATACGAAAAGTGCGATATTTTAGTAACTACTGAAGATAATTCACTCAAAATTGATATTTACAATGAGTTTTAGACGAAAAATAAGAATATTAAAAAGTTTTGGCAAATGGGCGTAGCCACGCCTACTTATGGTTACATGCGTATATCTTGGTAACCGCTGCACCAATTTCTTCCAAACTTGGCACAGTTGTTGGTCCTGCTACAACATACCAAATGGCCGAAAATTTTTAAAATCGGACAATAACCACGCCCACATCCCATATAACGGTAATTTAGAAAAATACGAAATCCTCGATAAATCAGTAAATATTAAAGCTAATTTATTCAAAATTGATGGTTGCTACAATTTTTTACCAAGAAATACGCTTATGATACAATTTTGGAAAATGGGCGTGGCACCGCCTACTTATGATCACATATATGTATCTCGCTAACCGTTCTAGCAATTTGTACCAAGCTCGGTATGGTTATTGTGCTTGCCACATAAAAGCAAAGCATTGAAAATTATTGAAATTGGACTAAATTACGACCGCTTTTCATATAACCGTATATTTCAGTAATGCTTGAAACTTCAATATTTCGAAATTTAAGGACGCTAATTTACTTAAAATTTATACACCCCGGCTTATCGTGTAGCGGTAGTTTTCGGAAAGGTGGAAAACATATATTTAATAATTGCGCCGGGTATTTAATGTTCGGCTCCGCCCGAACTTAGACTTTCTTACTTGTTTGGAAGTCGGTTAAAAATAATTGCAACGCGCTGCACTGGCACAGTAAATGATCAACAGCTTGCTTCACCGATAACCGCCGAACGTTTGACACTCGAAAAATTTTAAGATTTTTAACGCCAACGTAGTTTTGAAACTCGGCAAATTCATCCACCTTTTTGGCACTATGTGCGAAGAAATTGTAAACATCTCTGGCAAGTTTTTCGACTTCTATGGGAATTTTATTTAAGCGATGGGAATAGTATCAAAATTTAAAAAGAAGTGTCCCTCAAAATTTATCGAAAAATGTATCACTTGTGATCCACTTGGATCAAAACGGTCACACTGGTCACCACTAGTAGTAAATTTTTGTGCTCCCATAAATTTACTTTTGCTTGCTTGCCTAGTCAGCGTGCGTGACCAGCAAAGTTCGCTCATTCGAGTCTTGGACGCCAAGGCGAGCGAACACAGTGCACAGTGTAGTAGTCTTGTAGAAGAATCAGTTAGTTATTTAGTAGATGTCGAGTTTGCTAATTGGATTTTACTACTGACGGATAGTCGTAACGCATAGAGCTTGCATTAACAAGCCAATAACCACAATATCAAAGTAACGATACAAGTGTGGTGTTCGGTCACCGCAATCATAATAATTTATCGAAACGATTTTTGCTGAAAGTTGAGTGACCAACTAAAAGTGCTGATATCAACAAACTTTATTTTCTCGTTTCGCTGACACCGCACTATAGCGGCGGGGTGGCGTAAAGTTGCTTTGCACAATGCAATGACCGCATATGCCGTTATTTGCTATGTACGAATGCAGGCATACGGAAACAAGAAGTTCTAAGCTGTCTTTTGATTAACAACACGCTGCATGTTTTTTTTTAGCGCCGCAGTGATCGACGCTGTGCTTTGGCCAACAGCGATGGGTAGTCGCCGGTTTTATTTAGCGTTTTGATGATACTGCGGTAAAAGAGAATAAACCTAAAGTAAATATATGGTATACATTTTGTTGTGCTTTCTAAACGCCATGAAAAAGGAAGGAAAAGCGAAAGTGAAGTTTGATGTATTTAATTTTTTTGTTCCTAATATTACCAATACCGTTGTGCAAATTTGCTAAGAAGCAAATAATATAGCATTATATCATTTTATTTTGGGGTGTGCCTTGCCGTCGCTAGAACTTTGAATTGAAAATAGCCGATTGTGTTTTGTCTGCGAGTTTTCTTTAATTTTTATTTATTTTTTTCTATTTTGAAATTCCGTGCGGTTTTGCGCGAATAATTAGTGGCTTTGTTGCTACATCTGCTGCCAGCTGGCTAGTCAGTAGTGGTTTGTACATACTACATACGAACGAACGTACATACATATTTTCTCGCAGTTTGCACATATTTTATTTATTTATTTATTTCTTTTTTTTAATTGTATTTTTTTCATAAAAATTTGTTTCTTAATTTCGCGCGAATTTTATTTTATTCAACACCAAATACACACATTTCTGCGCGCTGTATCGCAGGTACACACCCATAAAACGTTTTTCGTTATGATTTGCTGTTTATGAGGTTCGCTGCCTATTTTTGTGCCATTTTCGTTTAAATTTCAGCTACTCACGTGTGAGTAATTTACCGCCGTTTTAGTCTGCCTTATTAGCTTGTTAGCATTGTATCGCTGTTTATGGTGTACCTAACTCCGCTGTTATCGCAAAAAAAAAAATACATAGTTGGAAACACCAACAACTCAAGTGAGCACAGTAGCATCGATTAATTTCATCGAGATTCGAGTGGTGTTTTTCCTTTATTGGTCGTGTGATCTAAACCAGCTGTTGCATATATCAAAAAGTGAAATTCGCCAAATCTTAAATGTGAAAAATTCTACTATATAATCTCTGTGAAATTACCAACTGAATAAATAAAAATGTCAAATGACAAAGGCGTCAGTTAGCTGTGTTATCAAGAGCAGCAGCTTGAATTCTCCACGCAAAGTCCATTATTTTATTGCTTTGGTGCGATTTGCTTCCAATGTCCCGCCGAGTACCAAGGGGCGCAGCAAACAAAATAAGGCAACAAACAAAAAAAAATCAGCTCGATAAGAGTTATTCAAAGCATACTCACTTTTGTGCAAAGCTACATACCGCACGTTTGCTGGAAGAACGTCATAACTAAAAAAAAATAAAAAACGGCTTTAGTACTTTCTTAGCCTTGGACAAAAGTAAATAATAACTAGGAAAACAAAATACATATATACATATGTATGTATGTACGAATATAATCGGATAATTCAAGTCGAAGTGGTCGAAGAGTGTTTTCTTCAGGGACGTGAACCGGATGAAAAACTTGGTCGGTTCGGTTCAGCGGTTTGAATCGTTTCTGCACCTTTGGATTGGTTGATCAAAATTGTTTTTTTTTTTTTCTTTGACGCGGGGTGTCAGTTCGATTCAACAGTTCGGGAATCAAAGAAAAACTATGTTTATTTATGTTATTTTTATTTAGTAAATATTCAAATAAAATTAATGTCATACGCTGCACGTAGTAAAACAATTGTTGTTTCCTATCATTTTCTATACAAAAATTTAAAATTTTCGATTCGTGCGAAAACAAGAATACGCCACACTTACACCAAATTAGTATGGGGCCACCTCTGAGGAATCACCTTTCTTAAAAAAAAAGAATTATAAAAATTGGTTAACGTGGTCCAAAGTTATGCAGTAACACACATAAAAAAAATATCCCGACGAATTGATAACCTCCCTCTTCCTTTTTGGAAGCCGGTTATAACGCGGCTAATCCGCTTCCCGTCCCTGGTTTTCTTGCTAGAGTTGCCGAAAAAAAAAAATGGAAATTAGTAAAGTTGCAAGGAAGATAAATTTCCTTTTAGACACAATTGACAGATAACAAAAATATCTTTTGATTTTGTGCATAACAACCATTTGTGTGAACTTAACTAAAATTATTTTTTCAGTTTACGACGTTCTTGCAGCAAACGAGTGATATGTATGTAGACCATAATGCAGCAATGTATTCGCTTTGGGAATATTTTGTATGTGTTTTTTTCCCCACTTTTTTCATTTCTTTTACATGGGTTTGTGTTCGTGTTTGTTTGCGGATTTTGTGTTGTGTTTACTTTTTAACTTTTTGGAATATTTTTTGGCATGTTAACGTTTGCTTTTGCATCGCTGATCACGCTTGGCATCCGTGTTTTCTTCTCTGCCAGGTTTGTTTCGCTTCAAACCGCAATCGATGAATGGCGCGATGTGTGTGCGTGTTTGTCTAATAAAATTTCGCTTGGATACTTTTTTAACGCCGACAAACCGCAACCGGTTTGAACTGAGCGCATTTGTTTGATTACACCGAAATTTAGCGTTTCCATGCTAAATTTTGCATTTACTTGAATAAAATTTGTTCAACCATCCTAGTGTTTGGTTGTGTGATTGGAAGGAGTTTAGTGTAGATTTGATTATTTGCCAGCTGATAAGGATTTGCCTATGTGTTGTTAAATGTCAAAACAATAACGCGTCATTATTCAAGCCTTAACGCATTATTGTGTACATTTCTATTAGCTTTCGTTTAATAATTTTTTATTATTATTATTTTTTTTTTTTGATATGACGACGTTTAATAGCATTTCATCTTTGATTTTGGTCTTGAAATTCACGACATAATGATAGCCGTATAATAATTAATTAAACACACATAGAATATTAAAGAAAGTACCTACGTAATAAAAAATTCCATTGACTTTTGAACTGCTGTACAAAACCGATGATTTTGTGTTGTAAGATAGTGAATATTAAGCGCTAATTAAAATTTTTTCGCCTCTTAAAATAATGCTCATAATTTAAATAGATTAAATGATTCGCTCAAGCCAATGATGTACTCTTTAATTTTTTTGAAGCTCGTAGGTTAAGCAGAAAACATGTATCTGCATTTACATGTGGTGAAAAACAAATACATAAATATATTTGAATAAATTGAATGCGAGCAACTAATTTTTAAGCAAAAAACAAAACTGACTTCAGTTCCCATATAAAAATGTAAGATTATCGTTGATTTCATCATGATCCGATGATCGGATTTAAAAGTATGTTTACATATAAATATAATCTCAATCAAATCGTTTTTTAATCACCCCACACAGGCAAATCTCAGATTATTAGCCGTCAAATTTGTTGTGCTTGTTATTCTCACATCTCAAGGAAAAGTTAAGTTTTTTCTCTGTGCAACCCTGATTACTTACTTTTGCTGCTACATTAAGCAATTTAAATGTATTTTAACATAATATTTTACTGAAAATACCTTTAAAGACCTCTTTTCCTTGCTGGCGTCCATCTTTGTTTACTTTTACATTTGGCATTTCTCCTCTTCTTCGCAAGCATAATCGATAAAACTAGGTTGGACAACGAAAAGTTATCGGTTTAATCTGATATTATTTTATAGTTACAGATTAACGAGGGACGAATTCCAAAGTTATACGGTACCATCAATTTTTATTTTTTTTTTCGAGCTCATATATTTTATTGCAATCTGTTTTTTTTTAACAATAAGCAATATGTGAAACTTAAATACTAAATAATAAAATAATCATGTATGGAGTACACCCAGTGCACATTAGGTCAAATGATTACTTTTTCTGTGCGAAATTAATAGCAGCTAGAATATTGCATTATTTTAATGTAAAAAGATGGCAAACATTAAAACCAGTGTAAAAGCAGTAAATAAAATGTTAAACAGACTTGGCTTTCGTAAAACAGTCTTTACTGGTTTTTTGTATGTTCAAATGATGAGTATATGTGTTTAGGTAGTACTCAAAAACATTGTCCAATTAGCTTGGTTTTGACACAAGTTATTTTCTTACCATACTCAACCCCCTCCTCTTTAAAATGAGCTACATAATAAAATAAGTATGGTCACATGTACATAAATGGTTTCTTCTAGCGATTAGTTATGGCATTATCGAAATTCTTAAATTAAAAAAAAAAAGAAAAATATTTACTACATGCCTCGCAGATATGTCCTGAGGAGAGATTCCTAAAGCAGTTAGTCTTCATAAAACACTTCATTTTCACTTGAGGTTTCAGTATTTCCAAATTCTCCACCAATATTATTTATATTCAGAATACGAATGCTGCTTTGTGACACATTTACCAAAAATCGCTGGTAACTTCCTGAAAAGAATACCAATGTTTATGAAACTAATTTGCTAAAAGAATGTTCAAAGCTCTATTCACTTTGAGTAAAAAAAAAAATCGAAATTTCAGTCCGTGAGTTCTCTCAAGGATTTGCCTTTTTGCGAAGGCGCTAGTGTATTTGTAACATAGCCGCGGCTACGCTACTGGAGATGAAATGTAATCCAAATTTAGGCTGCTATTTTTTTTTTGCTATCAATGTTGGAGATATTTTTGGAGATAGCTAAAAATTCGGAAAAAGGTTGGCTATCCTATTTTAGCACTTTAGCGATAGCGAAAGTTAGAATCCGGCTGATGGTCGACACAGTTGGCTATTTGATTTCGAAAAGAACCTCATCAGCAAGAAACGCTATGTTTTCAGATCTAAATATTTTAGCATCCTTTCGAAATTGTTTCCCATAATTTTCATATTTATTTTATAAATAATTGCAAAAAATACGCGTTTTTTCTTCTAAGAATTTCATAGAACTTTCGCAAATATCAGCAGCACCAAATTTCTTTCAACATGGTTGACAACCGAAAAGGGCTTTTCTTTTTTCGAACATCCAATCAGCCAAACTTCAAATAACTTGCCTTTTGCGATAGCATGATAGCCCAGAAAAACCCGTTTTTCTTGAAAACGGCTAAAAACGGCAAGTTAAGTAAAATAAATTGAACTCATTACATCTTAATTTATCCATTTCCGATTCCATTTTGTTTGCCAAAAGTTAACAAAATTGTAAAAGCTTACATAAAATCATAAATGGAAATAAATCAGAAAATTTTTGAGGTTATGCAAATAAGTCAGCTTTTTTGCAAACAAAGAATAAAAAGTCACTTTTTTAAATTGGGACATAGGTTCTCACTTAGATATAGTTTTGTTTCCCATTTAAAATTTTCCTTTAGTTATTCGAACTTTGCAGAAGCAATGCACTTGAAATTTACAAAATAAACCGGTTGCGCAAACAACGTATCAATAACGTTTTGAAGGTGTAACTTTGGTTTATTGCTGTATAACGGTGTTTTTTATTTTACAAAAACTAACTGAAGGTTCTGTCATTTTGGAGTACTCCTTACAGAATAGCAACAAAAAATGATGTAAAACTGCCTTTATGAAATTGGACTTTCGCACAGCCAAATGTATCATTTGACATAATGTGCAGTGGCGCAATCATATTCTATTCGCAGGTATTCAATGTTATTAGAGATCTAATATTAATTTCCTTTTAAGTCGCTGGAATCACACTGTATGAGAAGTGAGTGTATCTAGAAATAAGAGGATTTGGGTGAATAAGAGGATTTGGAGATCGCCAAAAATTCGGATAGATCTTTAGCTTTAGCATGTTTGCGAAATTTTGGTTAAGCGAATTTCTGAGTGCATGTAAACATATATTTTTCCCGAAATTTTCGAGTTTTTTTATTTGATTTTATGCGAAAGGCTTAAAATTTTCATCTCAAAAAAACATATCACTGTGTGCCCAAAACGACAGCAAATTTAAAATCCATTTTGTTTGTAACCTTTCTAAGCGATTTGCCTTAAAAGTTAAGAGACTAGCTGAGCCCGATTTTTGAATTTTCGTTTGCCTGTAGTGAATTTGTTAGCGCAAAATGCAGAAAAAGTAGAAAAAAGTAGCATTTTTGAAGAAAATAAATTCCCCTGTTCCAGTTAATAAATCTCACAGCCAATTTCACGAAAGCAATTTAAGTGAAAAATGATTTTAATTTTTTGAAATTTTTAATAGAAATTGACAATAAGAAATCATTTTCCATTTAAATTGCTGGTGAAACCCGCTATTACATAACAAAAACTAGTTGAACACAATTGTATGGTTCTCCCAAAATTAAAAAAATTCACCAAAATAAATTTTTTCTTTTGGGTTTTATAAAAATTTTGGGTATGCAGTTTTATAGATCATTAAGTTTTAGTATAATACAGTGCAAGTTGGAAGTGATATTTAAAAATATACAAACGCTTTTATTTCCCATCCATCAGGCAGATATGCTCGAAAAATGAGCAACAAAAATTATTAGAAATCAAAAAATTAACTCGACCGCTTAGCCAATTACAATTTGCACTTTACTGTGCTAAAATCTAATGGAAAAAACTGCATAGGAAAAAATTTTATAAAAAAAAATAGTTTTTTGGTGAAATTTTTTTTTTATAACATTTCAAATTATTTTTGTGAATTTTTTTTCGTTTGGGAGGAATCCTACAATTGTTTTCTTCTACAGAGTTTTATTATGTAGCATTTATTTACTGGAACAGGAGAATCGATTTTCTTCAAAATTTCTACTTTTTCTGCTCTTTGCATTAAAATAAGACTTAGTCAGGCATAGTATGGTTTGGAGGCGTCGATATCTGACCTATGTACTATGAATATATATGTAGTAATGCCGTCTTGTAAGTCGTTTTGTCTCTTTGTATTATTTTCTACATTGTAAATTTTCTCATCAGCTTTTCGAATCAAAACAAATGTATCACTTAAAAACGGGTTCCAAATAAAAAACCGCAAGTCCCCTGGAGTATAATGTTAGTTGAATTTTAAAACATTTTAATCGCGCCTATCTAATCCTTGTCATAACTTATTAATACATACCATAATTTTAACATTTTAAGTGCGGCTTTTTGATCTAATCAATCCAAATTTGCCAAAGCACCAAATCCAAATCGAATATAATCAATAATTGCCATAATTTTTACTATCAGTCATAAATTAAAGTCATATGCCTTTTATAGAGATTGCAATTCTTTTTAGGCATTTTTATATTCGTTCCGTATATTTGTTGGTTTTGTTTCATATGACCGATTAAATATGTTATTTTCTTGACTTTCTCAGCGCATGCGAAGCAACAAAAAAAATCAAAAATACATGGAATAATGAAGTGTAACTTATACAAAAGGAAGGGGGTTAATTATACATTATCTAGGATGTTTCCATCAGTAGTCTAGGAAAAACTACATAGTTTGTCCTAAGGTTGGGGTTGGCCGGTGACATATACAAACATACATACATACATATGCATGTGTGTTTTACAAAACTACAAAATATTTACTTAGCACTTGTACAAATAAGTTGCAAAATTTAAGATCAAAATGAAGTTAAATATGCATATATGTAGCTATGGTGACCATCCGTCCTGTATTTTACGGGACAGTCCCCTTTTTTAACCCATTGTCCTGGTAATTTATGTATTTTATACGGGATGCCAAATGTTCTGTATTTCTTTTAATATCCTGTATCTGTCCCGTATTCGGTATTTCGACGCCTTAACAGTTCATTAAAATGGCATGCCTATGAACGAATTTTAAGTGATGTTGGTATATGATCGTAATTTTCTCCATAAACACTTATAATTTTCTAATCTGAATGCCTGTGATTCGAATCGAGGAATACATACAGTGACCAAAATAGAAATTAGGACTCGACATTTTAGTAAGTTTTAGCTAATTTTCCTTAGTTTATTTAATGTTTATTATTAATTTTATGAAAGTAAAGCTCTGTTCCTAACAAAAGCCATATAATACCAAATTTCCAACTTTGTGCAAAAAACTATAAAAATTGATTCTGTAATGTTTCACCAAAATTTCAAACTTTTTACCTAGAATCTTTAGAAAAAAATTTGTTTTGCAGTTTTGAAACTCATTAAAAATCAGTATAATAAAGTGCGAGTGGAAAGTGCTGCTCATTTGACTCTCTTTCAAAAAAATGGTCGAACATACTTGCTTTGTATGAACAAAATGCATAACACCGTCAACAAAAAAAAAAAAAAAATCCCAAAAATTAATGGCAAGCCTTAGCGACTTAAAAATTGCACTTTATTATACTAAAATATAACGATTTTTTTTTTTACAAATTTTACCGGGTAAAAATCTCGAGAAAATTATCCTACAAATTTGTGATTTTATTAAAAGGATACGGTTTCAGGGCTAATACATCTGGGATCTTTGAAGAAGGCTTTAAAATCTGTAAGCAGCTGTGGAAAAAATTTCCAAAATTATTTTTTGTCCCATATTCGGCTCATCAATATGTTCACCGTACATATAGCTGTTAATATTGTAAGAATTTATTTTGTTTCTGATAAGCTAGTAACAAGAACTTCTTTTAATTCTTCCTTCTCTTTCTGTCTCGCTCACTTTTATTTTAAATCTGTTATCAAATTCATGCGCCACAGAAACAGCAAATTGTTATTATTTCTTAAAACTGAAGAAAGTAAAATAAGTAGTTCTATTTTTAATTTTTAATCTTTTAGTTAAATATGGTCATAATAAATATAAATGAGTCACGGAAAATGAGATTGCCACTTAAAAATCGTCTGCGATGTTTTGAAAATATTTGTTTTTGATTTGATATGGAACCGCTGAAAAGCGATTAAAAATTGCATTTTGTGTTCACAATTCACTGGAGCCTTCATTTTTAACTCAATTTGATTAATTTTTTTTTTGAATGAAAGCTAATAATTGAAGGGTGCCCCCAAAACGAAAAATATTTCATAACAAATGTTGGAAATTTTATAAAAATTGTTGGAGCCTTCATTTTTTACTCAATTTCACTATTTTTTTTTTATGAAAGCCAATAAAATGTGAAACCAGAAAGAAACCAGTTGACCCTGATTTTTGAATTTTGGCTTGTTTGTATTGAATTTTTTAGTTGCAATTTTGAAAGAAATATCGATTCTTCTGTTCCAGTTAATAAATGTTACATAGTAAAAATTAGTTGGAGACAATTGTAGGGTTCTCCCAAATCGAAAAAAAAATAAAAAGTTATACAAAAATTATAAAAATTTTGGGTATGCAACAGAGCTTCCTTTTTATTTATGATGGAGTTCTTTTCTTACTGACGCTTTTAAGATCAAGGTTTGAAATATGTTGTTTTTGTGCCTAATTAACGATTAAACCACTTTTTTATATTGCCAAAATTAGCCTTCAATAATAAAATAGTCTACGTACCAGTGATGGGCAAAATTGTATTTACTAAATAAAAGGAACGAAATACAAAATTTATGTTGCAATTAATACCAAAGTGCTATTTACCAAGTATTTTGGGTGTTACTAAATATATGTTTTATAGTGGTTACTTATTTTCTCAGCAATATATATTAATAAATATAAAAGTATTTAGTTAGTTTCACCCAACGAAACACAGCTTACAAAAGTACTTGGCGACTTTGGCTTTCAGGTTAGGTGAGGTGAAGTGAGTTGAGATAATTGCTTTATATTAAGTTCAGACACAAATCCTCATTGAGTCAATTTTATTTTTTATAATATGTTCGCGGCAAAAATATTCTTTTCACGGATAAAAACGGATAATTTACGGCAAATTATCAAATAGTTAGTTTGGGTTTAGCTGGTTTCCTTAATTGGTTTTTAGAAGGTGCCCTGCTAACTTCCACGTGCCGTGCAAGCTTTCAACTTGGTTTACTATTTTCATTTTGCGCGTTATTATTTTAATGTATCTAATCTTTCGATATTCATAAATTTGCGCTCCCATATGTATGGAATAAAAATTAACACCTAAAGTATGTATGTACATACCTCCCCCCGTCGGAAATTAGCTAATTGATTAAGCCTTTTCATGCACGACTATTTAACAGTTTGCAAAAAAAAAACAAGTCTTGTGATTATATGCAAATAGCTTTAGAATAAATAACCACTTATGTATGTATGTATGTACATATGTATCAGGTAACCTATCTATAGATTAATATAGCATTTTCCATGCATTAACCTATCTATTTTTTGCGTGGCGATCTATGCCTTATTTTACTTGCCATTCATTAATTTTTTAATACTGCAGAGATTTACATATACATGTACTTATTTTACGTTTTCTGTGTACATATGTACATGCCCTGCAGGAAAAGAAATGAATTTGAAAGTAGTTTATAAACTACTTCATTTTCAATAATATTCAATTGGAATTCTTAATTTTTCCCCAGCAATGAACTGATTTATTTAACTTGGCGATGTCCTAGCAAACGGCTAATTATCCGGCTCTGCATTTTATTTCAAGTACTTATAAAATGAATTTGGCTTAAAAAACTTCAAAGTCAGTATTTTGCGTTTGAATACGCTTTCGTTGTGCACTTCACAGATCCTTTTTCATATTTCCAAGACTCACTGCATTTGTTTCAAAGTAGTTTTCCAGTTAGTTGGTACAAAAAACTTGGTAAAAAAACTTTCTTCCGGCAGGGTTAGCTTTCGTCCAATATCACCTAGTACTCGATGCTTGTGCTCATTAAAAGTATCGAAGAGAATACTCGATGCTACTCGAAAGTATCGCTAGAGAATACTCGATTCTACTTGTTATCGAAAGTACTCAGACGATAAATTTTTGTTCCAGGACCGGTTACAATACAACATCATACAGTGGAGAAAGGTGATTTTTTGTGGGAAATTATACTTCCTGCCTAAAGTAGGGATCACACCATTTGTATATTTGTACAGATTTGTACATTTTGACAGCCACTGAGTGGTTTTGTCTAAAAATAATGAGTTCAGCTCAATAACTACTTTCCGAAAAACACCACTCGGTAACTGTGAAAATGTACAAATGTACAAGCTTACGAAAAGCTGAAAGATACCTTTTCTTATCTATTTCTATTTTGTAATGGGGTTACTTGAAAGTGGTGAATCAGCAGACCATAGGTAATAAGAAAGCTCACCCTTTACTTGTGTTTGATTCTTCTGTTTATCTGCGTTTCAAAACGAATTAATTCTAGAGATGCTTTCGCAAATCATGGGCTGGCTCACATCCTTCAATTCGATACCGCTTTTGTTCTCCACTTTCGTGCGCTCTTTTAATTTTAACCCTAGCCAAGTCGAGTGGTAAGCATCTTGAATAGTTTTTGCAAAAACTACCACACGGGCCTATCTTTAGTTGATTCTCTCAAATTTAGCAAACAAGTAAATACTTGCACTTTATACTCAATACCCATGAAGGAAGTATTGTACACGAGTGTCGAAGTACAGCAAGTACTGGTATCGGAACATCACTAGGCAGGGTATATACATACATAGGCTCATACTACATACGTATGTACTGTATATTTCCAAATCACATTTATAACTGTCATATAACTCATTGACTTAATATTTCTTAGCCAATAAATGATTTATGAGCCCATAAAATAAATTATTTATTTGCAAAATATCAAAATCAACAAGTATAATCTCACCATGTGGTTGGGACGTGTTTGGATATTTTGCAGAAACAGTGGGCCTAAAATATTTTTTGTTCTTCTTTTAATTTTCCTGTCTTGAGGTAGCTTCATAAATACCGCGGTTAAAATAGTGGACAATGATTTTCTGATGGGCACTGACGGTTACGCTTAACTTATCACCACTATTTTTTTATCAGGTAGAATTTCGTACATTAATATTTTTTTTTTTTTTTAATATGATTCACATTTTTATAAGCGCTTTTTCCAGCTCTCAAGAAAAAAAAAATTTATATAAAACTAGCCGGCCACGGATGCGCGAGGCTTCGCCACGCGCTGAATGTACGCATATGTATGTACATTTACGAATCTGGAGAAGGAAATCATATGTCAACATATACTTCGTTTATTATATACTTAAAAAATCTTTTCTACATCCGTTCAGTAGCGTGGTCAATATATCTCGCCTTTCCTTTATACTATACTATTATCAGGTATGTAACTTGAGAATAGAAATCGCTGCACCTTTTAGACGCGTCAATATTACATAGTTACATCCCGAGCTAATAAAAGGAAGGTAAAAAGGTCGCTCTCCTATCGTTTGCAGCTCTCAAGAAAAAAATTGATCGTATATTTATTTCTTAAAGAAAATTTATAACACAACCAAAGTGCTTTTTTAAGCAACAGGAATAGTGAAGAATATTTCTTGTGATTGTTCTTGAGAGCTGGATTCTAAGCTATAACAAAACTTAGACAAATAAATCCTTCAAACGTTCTACAAATTTTAGAAAACTGCATCACATTTTCAAACTTTTTAATCAAAATTTTTTAGGAAACGTTTTAATAGGCCCCAAATTCTCATTGCTTTTTAAAAATTTTGATCGCCAGTGTACTTTGCAGCACCCAAGTGAGACATCCGAGTTTTTTATATGGAAGCAAACAAAAATAAAGAAAACTGCGACAAAAAGCTTATGGGTTTTCGTCGAAAGCATCTAACAATTATCTTGAACTATGGGTAGTTAAATCTAGTTATGTATTTAAATATTAAAGACCACTTGATATACAAATTATTTCATGCAAAAAATCCGATTTGCTTCTTGTGCACAGTTCGCGGAAAGCTTA
Source organism: Rhagoletis pomonella (assembly GCF_013731165.1). Classification (NCBI taxonomy): domain Eukaryota; kingdom Metazoa; phylum Arthropoda; class Insecta; order Diptera; family Tephritidae; genus Rhagoletis; species Rhagoletis pomonella. The sequence continues at coordinate 20,432,493 of NW_023458567.1, read as the reverse complement.
TCGGCGTTTGCTCACTTTGACAGACTCAAAAATGAATTACTGCTTTGTTTCGGACTTAAAAGCGTACATATGTACATATCGTTACCTTAATATAGAGAGGCCCTATCTCACATCGTCACTGAAATACAAAAAGCCGTAACTAAGTAACAATCCAAAATTACCGTGTTGATTGATTATGATGTATTTCATCGAATTATAATTCTCCACATCATTTTAAGCAATAAAAACGGCTTTTTTGCGTTTCAGCGACTATATGAGTTAGGACCTTTCTATATTAAGGTAATTCCCCATACCGCACACCGTCTTCAAAAGAGTCACAACTCAAAATAATACGTTCGTCAGAAAATGCGAAAACTATTTCGTAGCACATGCTAATCATATGGGCAAAAGCGACTTCACCTTAGGTTTTTTTAACAACTTGTAACAAAAATTTGCTCCAGCTTTTGCTGAAAGGTAAATAAAAGCTCTGCGTACATTTTTAGCGCTTAATCTCAAAAATGCCAAATTTTGAGTTGTGACTCGTTTGAAGACGGTTTGCGATATATTACGATGTCATGGGCGTCCTTTGAAAATAGCTGTACTCTTAAGACTTTTCTTTTGTGTCCAACCGAACTCGAATTTTCCGAATTTTTAATCATTCCAGTTATTTTTTACTTTTTTTATGAAAAAAAGTAAGAAACAAAATTTTAACAGGAGAAACACTAGAAAACTAACAAGTTCTGTGTAAAATTTTTGCAGTTGCGCTAAAGCCTGTTCTGGTACAAACAAATCAAGTTACTAATGAAGCAAATCGATGTATAAATAAAGCAAAAATGAGTGGTCAAATGAAAATGCGCAAAGATTTTTTGTATGAAAAATGAGCAGGAAATAATGTTACTCATACGCCATGTACACCTAAGTAGCACGCTTTTATGCTCGGCCGCTGTGGTGTAGTGGTAAGCAGTGCGCGCTTCCACTCCTGGTCAAAGCAACATCGCAAAAAAATATAGAAAAAGGTTTCTTCTTAACAGCGGTCGTCCCTCGGCAGGCAATGGCAAACCTCCGAGTGTATTTCTGCCATGAAAAACAGCTTCTCATAAAAATACAATCGCCGTTCGGAGTCGGCGTAAAACTGTAGGTCCCTCCGCTTTGTGTGACTACATCAAGGCGCACGCCACAAATCGGAGGAGAAGCTCGGCCAAAAACACTAACATATGTGTAAGCGCCAATCTATTATTATTATATTATTAGCTCGGGATGTAACTATGTAATATTGATGCGCCTAAAAGATGCAGCGATTTCTATTCTCAAGTTGCATACCTGATGACAGTACGAATGAAAATTATAATAGCGAGCTTTAGTTTTTTAAACTATAATTTTATTTTTAATTTTTCTTCTGTTAAAGGGGTTTTTTTTCATATTTTCAAAAAAAAAAATAAAAAACTTTAAATGATTAATTAATTTGTCGGAAACTATCAGACCTATCGAAAAGTGATATACACACGGTCTATGTAGAATTTCGTTATCTTTCATTTGCCATATTTCATATTAAGATTGTTAAAGTGGTTCGTAGGATATACGTGATTAAGTGTAACCACTTTTTGTTTTAAGCCGAATAACGGTAAATTGAAAATAGCGAGCAATTCTTTATAGGAATTGGATAGTGGCATCCATTGAACAGATTTGCTGTAAACCAGTGATATTAATGCTATAAATGTCATTAAAAATATGTGTTTCTTGCATTATTTCCTATTCGTTATGGTATTTACTTACATTCTGTTTAACTTTAACTGTGGACAAGGGGTAAGGGTCTCACAGATCCCAAGATTTCATGCCGAAGAAAATGCTATTTGGGTTAATATGGATTTTTTAGCCTTACAATGAAAATAAATCATTTTTAGTTTGG
>NW_023458567.1:20429355-20430508 GCF_013731165.1 Rhagoletis pomonella | reverse complement strand
ATGAATTTATTTTGTATTAAATAAAAAAAATATATATAAATAGAGGTAGTAACCTTCGTTCGTTATTTCTGTTTAAAAGCTGTTTCCGTCCTCTTTAATTTGATACCAAATTTGTCGGTCCCTGCATAGAAGTCTGAGACACCATGTCAAGGCTAGTACATACTTAGTACGAAAAAATATGCCCCACTTAAAGGCTAACCATACTGCAATTTCACAGCTGTTAGAGGTTTGACATGCCTTAGTAATTTAACAGATTAAAATTTTAACCTGCTAAAAGCAAAATATTCTCGAAAGATTTACGTTAACCACTTGCTAATCTTTAGTGCGTTTGCAGGGGTGTAACCCTGAGTTTATCTTATTTACATGCAAGATTCACAGAAAAAAGAGTAGCATCCACACATAGTAAAATGCCATTTAAATATTAGCGAATACATCAACTTATCTTGTTAACAAACAAAAGTTTATTTATTTTAAAATTGAAAACAACTCACCTGTTATGTTTTTGATAAAAATCTGGGACATAACATCTTTGCAATGCATTACATATGTATATATGTACTTGCATTTCCAATAATAAATGTGCTCATCTAAATTTGCGCGGTTTCATTTCTTATTTTTCTGTGTGCGTATGTATGCCTCCTATGTATTGTCATTAAAGTAAATAGCTTTCAATTACATTTTGCGTTTCCATTAAAAGAAACCAATTTATACATATTTGCTTATGCATTTGCAGTTGTTTTTGTTGTTTGCTTTTATTTACTCGAATTATATTGCCTACCTTCCGATTGTTGCAGTTGATTGGCAAACGACGCGTCGCCTGATATCAGCCGCTGGCGGTGACTACAATACATACATATATGTACATACATCTATGAATATTGAAAAATTAATATTAGGCATGTACATACACACATTTATTTGCGACCTGTTGCATTTAAATGCAGTATGAGGTACATATATACGTAAAGTTATACTCAAACAAATGTTCGCTGCATCTGCATTGAATTAATGGTCAATTAAGATACATACATATAACGTACACCCAAAAAGTAATTGTTGATGAGAAAGTGCTAAGGGAAATTTTTGTTTCCATATATACATGCTTCATAAATATTTTAAATAAGTATTTATTACGCGAATGCCTTTCAAAATT
>NW_023458567.1:20428428-20429255 GCF_013731165.1 Rhagoletis pomonella | reverse complement strand
GTTAACTTTTCCAATTTCGAAAAGTGTAGTGCTAACTTGACACACGTGATATCGTCAAGGGAAGCATGAATATGCAAATTTATCAGTTTTTAGCTATTGGGTTGACTTGATTAACTTTTCGATGTTCTATGTTATACCAAAACCCAGAACACCATGCGTACACGGAAACCACATATTTTACAATTTCAATTGCATAAATGTAGAGTTAAGTCTAGTAAAAAAAACTTTCAAACTTGGTTTCCCAAAAATTTTAATTTTTATCTACATATTCTAGGAGAAACCCTGGTTTATTCGTTTATAAAAATCTTGTTTATTCGGTATTCAAAGCAAACAAAACAAAGTTCGTAGTACATCACTGAGTCACTAAGTATTTTTGCAAGGCAATTTCGAAATATGTTAGGAGTCCAGTTTGTTAATTTTTCAGTGACACCTCCATCCGGAATTAAGGAAATGTTTGTAAAATCGTTCTACTGGAATATTCAAACACTTCGTTGGCAAAAGTTTAATAAGTTTTACTGACATTAGGATGGTACGTTAAGGAGGTTGGAATTGATATCAAATTTAAAGATCCGAGTGAAAATGCCGAAGATATGACAAAAAGATAAAAAGCGAACCCCACATTCGGCAAAAAAAACTTAATATTTTTTCGATATTGTCTTGCAGGATTACTTTAGACTCAGGGCTGCTGTTCTGGTACGGTCCAAGGTACATACATATGTACATCGATTCATATGTACAGCGGCGAAAATATAAATAGGGAAGAGACATTTTAGAATTCTTTGTTTATTTCCCTTTCGATTATTTAATGTTTATTAGTTTTTTTTTTT
>NW_023458567.1:20428185-20428418 GCF_013731165.1 Rhagoletis pomonella | reverse complement strand
ATAAATATTTTAAATAAGTATTTATTACGCGAATGCCTTTCAAAATTACTAATCACACGCTTACCGGAGTTAAGCGGTCTTTTGTCGCTTGTTTACAAAAAAAAAAAACGAAGCTATAAATACATATTTCAAAAATTCCTTTATGCCTGGTTGCACCAATCAATTTTAAATTTATCAGCCTGTTAAAATTTAAATTACACAATTTTGTTCGGAAAATTTGTCATTTTAAATTT
>NW_023458567.1:20416405-20428175 GCF_013731165.1 Rhagoletis pomonella | reverse complement strand
GCTAACCTACTAATTTTACTAGCTTTTTTTACTTTCACCTGTCCCGGTGTCTGATGTAAAATTTTGCCGGTTAAATTGGAGCCCAATTTGGCAAACTCGTTTGGTTCTCGTGACAAACGTACTTATGGTCCGCTTTGGTTCATATTTAGAAAGTATATTACTTGCACGAAAAGAAATAAAAAAATAAAAGTTTTTTCCGGTAAGTGACGCGGGGTCGAAAATTTTGAAAAGCCGTATGGTCCTAATTGGTTCATATTCAGAATAAGTATAAAGACTCGAACCAGTGACCACGTGTTGGTTTTTTTTTTAAATATGTATTCGTAATGTTTTTCGAAAAATTTATTTTTTTTTGTTATTTTTCTCCAAGCTTATCCAAGCTTTAACCAAAACATATAAATTACAGTTTCAAACTTTAGGACAATTCCCGAAAAATTTCGCCAAAATTTCAACTTTTTATTCTGAATTTTTAGAATGTTTTTGGATGTGCAGTTTTATAAGACATACAAGTTTGGTCTAATGAAATTTTGTATATAAACATGCTATGGGGAGTTTTTTTTGGTATGAGGAATCCATTTCTGCATTTTTTCTTAAAACTCCAAATTGATTTTAGACCCATGGTTTCTTCGGCAAATTTGCTAAGAATTACACGTAGAATCCTTAGACGATATACGCGCATAGTAGAAAAATTGACCCTCCCTAATGTGCAGTAAAAAAAATAAAATTAGTCAAGGCTATTGTTAAGGTTAATAAAAGCTAAGATGTGAGTGTATTAATTTTCATTGTAGATATGTGTGCAACTATGTAAATATATCGATTCCTGTAATTCCACTTACCATTTAGCTTTTACCAACATTGAATTTAAAACCTTGACTTATTTCATTTTATTATAATTTATTTTACTGCACACGCTAAATAGAAGTTTGTTTTAAGTTTTGTTTTACATTATTTTATTCTTTACTTAATTATTGTAATTAAATTTTATTATTTTATTTTAAATTATAATTTTTTGTTTAAAAATTTTGATAAAAGTTGTAGCTTTTTGTCTTAGTATTTGCTTTTAATTTTAATTTTTGTTTTTTAATTGTTTACGAATACTTTTTAATTTTTCTTTGTCTTTAACTTTTGCTGCTTTTCTATAATTTTCTTGTTTTTGAATTTTTGGTCATTCTCCATATTTGAAAGAAAATGCTTTATTTTATTTGTTTTTTTTTTAAGTTTCATGCATTTTTCCGTTTTTGATTTGACTATTTCTAGGATTTGCCCATGTTCGAAAGATCCGGATAGACATCCTAACCCTAGAATTTATCTGTTTTGGTGTCGAATTTCTTCACATTCTTTACGTTTCGCCAAAGTCTATTTTTAATATTTCCAAAGCTATCTTAAGTTCTTGTCCACTTATTTATTTTAAAAAATTCGTTAAATATTTTCGGGTCCTTAATCGAATTTATGCCTTATGTTGATTTCTTAATTTTTAGATAATTCGATTTTTTATTATTTTTTTATCACTTATCTTATTTTTTATTTATTTTTATTGCCATATTTTATTCCTTTATTTATTTTCTTTTGTGTTATTTATTCTATTTCCAAATATTTATTTTATTTTGTAATATTTAATTTTATTTCATTATTTCATTATTTTATTTTTAGTTTTTATTTGTTTAATTTTGCTTTATTTTAGTTTGATTTAATTTAATTTAATTCTTATTATTGTTTTCATTCAGGAACCGTATCGGATGAAAATCACTATATCAAACCGAAAAAAAATTTTAGAACCTATTTTTCCCTATTTGATCACTTTTATTTTATGTTTTTGATAGGAAAAACTACGAATAGCAACTATGTATTTTGTTTGGAAAAATAAACACAGAAAATTGATTTTACTGTGATGGAACACCCCCCCAAATATGTACATATGTATGTATATACAGGAGTCGAAAAAATTATAGCCGCACCACATTTTGTCTAGCTTTAACATATTGGTTTTTTGTTATTTAATTTTGGTTAATTTTTATAAAAATATAGTACATTCTGATTGATTTTTAGATTTTTTTTGTCCCATATAACGAATACACACAATTTATTATCATAGGGAAGAAAACCGTTATATCGTCGACAGGAAAAAATATAAAAAATCAACGGTAATATTTAGCCATTTCAAATTTCTATATTCTACTAGTATTCAATGGCTATACTCACAATCTCTCTAGGAAATCTAACTGAAAAAACTCGAAAATTGTATGGGAATTTGTTGATTTTTTTTTTAAATATCGCACAAAGTTTGAAACTTGGATTTACACGGGTTTTGCTATAGAATGAACTATATTTTTTTATAAAAAATAACCAAAACTAAATAGTAAAAAAAAAATTAAAAATGAATATGTTAAAACTTGTCAAAATGTGGTGCGGCCCTAATTTTTTGACCACTGTATTTTTAGACTTCTTTCAATTTTACATATCGTCACCTAAGGCTGAAAAGGTACCCCAAGTTCAATTTTTGAAAATGTTCAGTGGGTCCGAAAAATCGATGTAGTTTCGTATTACCAGCCATTCTGCATCAAAAACTAAATATTGGAAAAAAACGGACTTGGCACCTTTTCACCTTTAGGTAGCGATATATACATTTTATCTGCCCTTCAAACACATTTTTTAGAAGAAAATTTGTATCCAAAGTACAAATAAATTTTAAAAGCTGCTTAAGAAAACGACGCTAAATTCTATTTCAAGTTACATTAAAATTTCTTCCACAATTTCGCTCAGTGTATATACACGACCGCTCAAATATTATTGCAAGCATTTTATTTTGTTTGTGCGCACTTTTTTCTTGTCTACTATAGGAGTAGAGAATAGAATAGTTTTTATTTGTGGAATCAAATGGCAGTGTGCAAATAAACATTTCACAGGCAACACGTGTTCTTCGTTCTTCGTTCATCGATTGTCAGTGTCAGTTTGGTCGGCCCGGCTCATTCGTTTTTCTATTCTCATTGAATAGAATTTTCAGAATTTGTACGTATTTTATTTTTATTTTTTTGTTAAAAAAAGAAGAAAATTGTGGTGTGAGTGCATTGCAAATGACACTAAGCAGATAAAGATCCTTTCAAATATCACAGTATGTGGCTGCATTTTGCGTGATTGTGTGTGTGATATGTGAATGTTTTCAAATAATTTGCATGTTATTTTACTGATTAATGGCAATTTTACAAATTGTAACTAGTTTTGTGTGGTTTGATTTTATGCAAATTACGTTTCTTAAATTTGCGTTCCAATGTGTAAATTGTATAGAAAATAGTGCGTGTCGGCGTTGGCAATAAACTCCTTTGTTTGCTTTGTTGCTTTATTGTTTGATCTTGCTTGGCTTTATCTTTGATTGCTCCCTGCATTGTTATCAATTTAGTAAGAATAATCGCTTTTAAACTGCACTCACACCTCATTCAACTCAACGATAATTCACCTCAGTCACCTTTAACCTTTGGTAACACCATCTTATTGAAAAAATTCAACTGTGTTTTGCATTTTGCTTTGCATTTTCTACTCATGCATCATTGCCTTTTTCACTAACTACGTCGCTCCCGCTTGTATAATGAAGCTTTTGCTTGATGCTCTCTAGGTGTTGACTTTTGATTAGATTTGAACTTTTTCCGACCTTCGCTTCCCTACTTGATAAGCTATCATACCATATGGGTTTGAAAAATTCGTATAAAATGGATTAGGTTTCAGCAGTTAAACGCTATCCGGCTCAGCTAACCTGTAAACTTTACTTTTTGCGGTAATTTTAACAAGTTCCATTTAAGGCTATAGCTTTCAGGAAAATTTTCCGCTGGAAAGGATACAAATATAATTATAATCATGCAACGAAGAAAATCGGATATAACGGGCCAAGTGGGCAAGTGGCGTTTTGAGAAAAGTTTCCGACAATTTGAAGAGGATAATTTTGTGGCAGAGATGGAGAGAAGAAAATCGGACGCAGCTGGTCAAGGTAGCGTGTGAGAGTTTGAAAACAGTTTTCGGCAGTTTTTCTGAATGCTTATTTGTGAAGTTCGGAAGAGAAGTAAGGGACAATGTGATTGTTTTAGCTATCTGATTTTATAAGCAAAGTGTAAGTTAAAGGTGGTGTGACTTTTCAATATTGCCGTCTTCAATATATAAAATTCTCGCTAAAATGTGAATGTTTTGAATTGTTTATTTTAATTTGGAATAAAACCGAAAATGGGATTTGAAGGTGATTTTTAGCAAATAGATTTCATGGTGATCCATATTTAAGGTTAATTTACCGAGCACTCCTTGTTTATTGCGAATGCTGCTTGTCGATTTGCGCAAACAATGTTGGTTTTCAAGGCCCGAAAGCAAATTGTCTCAAGTTTTGATATCGTACAATCGAAGTGGCCAGTTGGCAGGCGCAAACGTGAAATTAGGGAAAAGCTTACCATGCGGTCCAACCGCGGCAGAAAAGGCACTATTCCTGGCCCTACTGGTAGTTTAGCTTGACGAAAGAAAAACTAACTGATTTAAGCTGAACTAAGTAGTCGCTATAGCAACAATAACAACATCAACAACAACGGATTGAAGCTTCTACTAGCCTATAAACAAGAATTTTTGTGGATGTAAGGGTACTTTGAGCAATTCTTGACTTTATTCATTGCATCGAAAAGCGGCCCTGTTACTGAACGCGATTCTTTGCTGAAACCAATTGTTGTGGCTGCAATTCCATTATGACATGCATTTTTTACGCCTCAGAACTACGATTTCTTTGGTAAAGTCTTTCAAGTCGCGAAATTAGATAAACCCAAAATCCGGAAACAGCGCCGAGTTGATTTCTCACGGTATTCAGTTGAATACACTCTCCATTATAGTCGTACAATAGCTCTAAGAGCTTAATCCTCCGTCAGAAAATTAAGTTCGGTTTCATTTAGGTTTAATTAGCTGTTTATTTTATAAAATCTAGCCGTACAAGCTCATGACAAGAAAATCATCGCCAAACCGTTCGATTACTTATCTCCCTGCTTAACCGTTCTAAAAACGCACTCTTCGCACTAAAGCGGTCACCATAACTTCCTCTTCCTGCGGCATTGTGCTATAGAAAATATTGAGTTTCGACTAGTCCGAGAAATTTCGCCAAATGCACCTTTGACGTCGTTTTTTTTTTGTCAAAAGTGGGCGTCGTCGAGCGTTAAGGTCAGCATACTGTAGCCCGCCACCCACGCTTCTTGCTGTAAGCTCGGTATGTCAAAGCTTTCTTTCTACTAATGTTCTCAGCTCGATTCTTATAGAAAAGGTACTCTTCTGACCGATTGTCCCTTGAGTTGGTATTTCTTGCCGTTCCTGGACCTGGTCCACGCGCAGGATCAAATTCGAATTCAAGTTCTCTTTACAGTTCTTAGTTGTGTGGTAGTTTGACTTTCGAAATAGGAAAGATATACAAATGGCGGCCTTTGCTACAATTTGCTATGCAGAATGACAGCTGACTACTCATAAATATTTATGGATGCATAGATAAAGCCTTCTTAAAAAAAAAACGCGAAGGTACTTGCATTGTACGATTTCAAATACGCAACACAAGCTACCAAAATTACTTCTTTTTTTATGGGAGATGACAAACTTATTCTAAGAGGTTTCTAGAGAAACAAATTTAGTTTTAGGTAGGTGACTGTTCTGTTTAAAGATATTTTTGGATCAAAGTGTCTCGTTTGATACCCACGTTTCGAAATTGTTCGTGCTTAGTTTTAAATTATAAACTGTTGGCAACTCCATCCCACAAAACTGTCCATATCAAAATAGTTAGTTACAAACCTCTTGCTTAAGTATTTTTTTTTTTTTTTTTTGGAAAACAATGGCTCCAAAAACAAAAGTTCGGTCTTTAGCTCTGAAACCGGCATAGATACTAAAATAAATTGTTGCCTTAAACTATAACAGCATGGAAGAATTTAACATATTAGCTATAAATAAAGAGACCCGTTTATATGACTTATGTAGATCAGGTTTTATTTTGACGGAATGTATATGACGGAATGTAAAGCTCTTGCGTTTGGCATGAAACTGAAAGTAAAAATTACATTTTCTACCATGCTTTATATATTTTCTCTTTTTTAATTCAATTAATGTTCGATCTAGTTTCGTTTCTTATTACATTTACCGCTTTATTTTTCAAACTTCAAAAGAAGAAAAGAAAACACAACGAAATCGTCAAATTTCACTTCCGATTTCATCCTTCCATCCAATAAAGAAAACTCGATGGTATTCGTACAATCGTAAATTCACTTGCCTGATCAATATATACGAATACTTTCATTCTTGGCGTTGTACTATTTGTGAATTTTGTGGTGTTTAAAAGGAATTTTCTTTTTGTTCTAAATTTTATTTGCAGCAAGCAAATCGCATAAGAAAAAATTCTTACAGTCGAGACAGAGTGAAAAAACCTTTTCACAGAAAACTATTTATAACAACTTTCCCACAACAAGAACAACAAAAGCGCTTCGAGACTTCGAATACAATAGGCCTGGCCAAGAGGCCCGCAGGCAGGCAGGCAGACAGGCAAACAAGCAGACAGTCAGGCTGGGGGTAGTTAAATTTCTGCTCCACTCACTGCGCTGAGCAACTTTAAAAGTTTACTGCACAACGTCCACCAGACTGCGTTTAAAAAGAAATACAACCGAGATATATTGACGAAATACGAAAGCTTGTAATAAGTGCATACCCTCGTCACCCTTACGTTACTTCAAATTCCATAAATTGAAACTGCAGCTAGTTAAAATCTATATATATACTTTCTGAATTGTATTGCCTAAGTTGAATTAAAAGGATTATATATGAATAATATTGAACGTATCAATGTAACCATATCACCAACATCATCATCATCTTCATCACCATTCTCATCTTCATCTTCACCATTATCGCAGCCAGTTGCGACCACTTCACCAAATGCACTGGCTTCATTGAACTCAACCATTTCATCAGCGACAATCATAACGACGATAACAGCATCTCAAACATCTACTACATTCACCACATTGCCGTCAGATACATTGACGCAAACATTTTCACCATCTACTTACAGCCAAGCTAACACACAAGTTCACCACATTGAAACTCAACAGCCGCCGCAACCCATACTGGTAGCTTCACCAACTCCACCACCAACGCCACCGCCATCCATAATCGGCTCATATTCATCGTCCTCGTCGTCAACGTCCACTTCATCGTCACCCTCGCCCTGTTCATCATCCACCTCCTCCTCCACCTTTCCCGCCAAATTGCCCATTGAAAAGTTGAAGAATCAAAAGACACAAACCCAATTGACCCTCACAAATTCCCTACTGCTCTCCTCCACAGCATCCGTCGTTGCCGCAGCAATCAAGCACCAGTCCCTTGTACGCTCTGTGACCGCCACCAGCATAATGGATATGCCCTTCAATACGTCACCCTCGCTCCGCGTGCGTACCACCTCGCTCAATCAACTCAAGAAAACGGCTGATCTTGCCATCGAGAATGAATTGCATCTTTGTCCGAGCGTCATGTCTGACGAATTGCGTAAGCTACTACCGCCCACATCAGAGACGGTGATGACCAAACCCTTTCCAGTGCGTGGTGAACGCGCTATAACCGATGTTACTACACCGCACGTCATCGCTATGGTAGGCTTGCCGGCACGCGGCAAAACCTTCATCTCGAAGAAACTGGCACGCTACTTGAACTGGATTGGCATATCGACGCGCGTCTTCAACTTGGGCGAATATCGGCGTTGTGCCACGACCGCCTACAAGTCGCATGAGTTCTTCCGTGCTGATAATGAAGCGGCAATGGCTATACGGTCACGTTGTGCCAGTCAGGCACTTCACGATGCCTGCGAGTGGCTGTTAAGCGGCTTGGGCAGTGTCGCCGTCTTTGATGCCACAAACTCGACAACCGATCGTCGGCAGCTAATCTACGATACAGTGGTTAAGAAACATAACTTCCGTTTGTTCTTTGTGGAATCGATCTGTGATGATCCGACTATTATTGAACAAAACATTAAGGAGGTGAAGGTGAGCTCGCCCGACTACCTTAATATGAATACGGATCTGGTGGTGCGCGACTTTTTGCAACGCATCGAACACTACGAAGAGCGCTACCAACCTATTGATGAGGACACTGAGTCACATCTCAGCTTCCTGAAGATCTATAATGCTGGCAAGAAAACCGTCGTCTACAACAACGAGGGGCATGTGGAATCCCGTATCGTCTACTATCTGATGAATACCCACATATCACCACGTACCATCTATTTGACGCGTCACGGTGAAAGTGAGCATAATTTGAAGGGACTAATTGGTGGCGACTCGAATTTGAGTGAACGCGGACGGCAGTACGCCAAAGCTTTGAATGCCTTCATCGAGCAGCAGCATATTGATGGCTTGCGCGTGTGGACATCGTGGATGAAGCGTGCCATACAAACGGTAGCGGATGTGAAAGCACCACAGGAACGCTGGAAGGCATTGAATGAAATAGACGCTGGCCATTGTGAGGAGATGACTTACGAGCAGATCAGGGAGAAGTTCCCCGAGGAATTCAAGGCACGCGACATTAACAAGTTTGCCTACCGCTACCCACGCGGTGAGAGCTACGAGGATTTGGTGGCACGTCTCGAGCCAGTTATAATGGAGCTGGAACGTCAAGGGAATGTGTTGGTAGTTTCACATCAAGCTGTGTTGCGCTGTTTGTTTGCCTACTTCCTGGATAAGTCGGCCGACGAATTGCCGTACTTGTTCGTGCCGCTGCACACGGTTATTAAGTTGACGCCGGTAGCTTACGGCTGTAAGGTGGAGCACATAAAGTTGCCCGTTGATGCAGTCGACACACATCGTCCGAAGCCGAAGATACCCGGCGATGTGTCCTTAGGTCTGGACGGATTGAGTGGCGACTTGGTGGCACCCGACGGCGTGGGTAAGGTTTTGATAGTAGGTGACGATGTCACCGCGGCAAATGGCAGAACCAGAGTTATAGGCAATGGATTGGCGGTGGTCAAGGAGGGCGTGGTTGTTGGCTCGAATGATGAGGCTTCGAACAACAACGCCCACCTCTGACGGCAACCCGGAGCTCCACTAAAGCGAGGACTGCTGGCACATCTCCCAAGATTTAATACATTATAAATAACATAAATAGACATAGCATTCGAACTGAAGTTTTAAGTGAGGATTAAGATTGAAATGTAATCGAACATTGGTGGTGATTTTTGCACAACCGCTTTTTTGTATTAAAACTTTGGCAAATATGATGGAGTTTTTTGAAACAAGTTTTTTAATGGCACGAAAGTTTACTATTTGCAACTTGGATATGACTGGACTCGATTTTGTAATAATTTTAGCTAAATGCAAATATATATACTGATATGTACTTATTTATGAATGTAATGTAGTTGTACGCGTTTGTGAGATGTTTTTTCTTATACGTATTTACGGGCTAAACAGCCAACCATACACACATTATACATACGCTATCGTATATAATTTTTATTTAAAACGTTAAGCGTTAAGAATATTTGCTAATTTTAAACTTAAATCTATGTTAGTTCTTACCAAAATTGTTGTAATAAATAAAATAATTTTCGAAAAAATATTTTTTGTTCATTTTCCAAGTTGTTGGTGCTTGTCATTTATTAAATTTATTATTGATGAAATTTTTTGTTCAGTTTAATTAAATTTTGCAGAGGTAAGAAGACTTTAGGCTGAAACTTTTTAGTAGCAAGCAACCAAAACAAAACCAATCACGAACATAATAAATACGTACTTAAAAAAAATTTTATTGTTGTAACTCAATACATAGCACCTAAAATTAACTTTGTGAGTGTAATTCTTTGTCATTAAATAAACTCAAAGCTTCATGTACTGAATCCCAAATAAACTATCAAGTGATGAGAACACATTACACCGTTTGTTGTTTTATTTAATATTGCCCGGGGGAAAATTAATGAGTGCTAAAATATATGCCTTATAAACAATGCATTCCACCATAAAAAGCCACCAGGTGAAAATGAGAGGAAAAGGGGCAGTGTGACTTAAGGACCTTTTTTATCCTGTAATTACGTCCATGATCTTGATTGCCCAAGAATTCTTCCGTGCCACAAAGGAAAATGTTCATGGTAATCTAATCCCCATAAATATATATGTAAGATGTTCGATTATTCGCCTTTTTTACAAAGCCGCTTTTCGAGTTGTTCGAATTGAGTATTAGGGCCAGCAACATAAAAAAAGGTTTTTCAAATACCGGCGTGTACTTCAGCCATTTGTGTCACAACATGAAGAAGCAGAGCACGAATAGAAGCAGAAGCTCTGCCAAGGACCTACAAAACGCTTAAGCGTCAAACGTTCATTTATTGGAATCATTAAAATTTTGAAAAATTCAAATCTTTTATTGAGAAGTCAAGATTTTTATGAAATAAAAAAAAACAGTTTGTGCGATAAGAAAATGCGATTTATTCGATATTCGAAAATTCAAGATTTAAAAAAAAACCGGCTTCACTCAGATATCTAGAAAGCCGTCGGAAACTGGTTTGGAAAAACCGAGTCATTCACCCTAGTAAACATCCAGTCTCATTTCTCAAAATTCAGATTAGCCCGTGCAACACACCTTAACCGATTCCAATCGGGACCAAAATTTATATGTACTATCTTCCACTATAGTAGTATCGAATTTGGGTATTAGATGAAAATAATATTTAGTTTAAATTTGTTCAGTCTTCATAGAGGAATATGACCTTTGCCCCCTGCGCGATATGTCTTAACCAGTTAACATGGTATTACCGATTGAGTGAGAAGGAAAAGGAATCGTGAGTCCTGTAAGAATGTCCGATGTCTGCGACCGAAATAGTTGTCTGCTTAAGGCTTCAGAACAGCCTCTTAAATAGTTTCCCGATATAACTGTGCAGTTATTTTGAAGCCACGGCTCAAAAATACGTGCTGAGATCGTAATCAACCGCTATGGCGGCCCAAACCATCACCGTCGTTGGTTGGCGTGTCTGCTTTCTAGTGGTCATTAGAATTTTCTGGCAAGTAAATTTGTCATTAAAAAATACCAGAGTGTCGAACATCTCAAACAAGTGCTTCTCCGGGAATGGGTCAAAGCACTGCAGAGCCATTTACGGGCAGCGTACGTTGCTTGACTGGCCCTTTGAAGACCTTAATTCAAGGGTGGCCAAACTGAAAATCGCTCATACAGGGTTTAAAATAATTAATTTGTCAACATTTTTTGTTGAATTCAACAATCCATTCAAAAATAAAGAAAAACCTAAGCTGTAATATATGTATGTATCTACACCTCTTTCCTAATGCATCTCTGACCCGTCTGTGTTTCATTGTGTACTTATGTTTTGTGAACCACAAAGCACTTCCAACCTCAGAAAAATTCTCAAGAATAGATTTTCGAAACATTTCGAAGATAGGACGCTTTCGCAGACGACTTTCTAAGTGGGAAACCCGTATAAAATATGACTACGAAACCACTATAAGGAAGGCTAGAAAAGTCGACGAAAAAGTTCTTGCCAGGAATCCAACCCTGCGGGGTACCTGAAGGCAGTGAGAGATCGCTTTGGCTTCCACTCAATGTTCTTTTTCTATGGAATAGTGTGCCTGGAGAATCCTCACCTAGAGAAAGGTGTCGTCTCTTTGGCTGGTTCCCCTTCTACGTAAGCTACGCAGGATTGGAGAGTTTCAGATCTCCCCCAAGAATTTTAGGACAATCACTTCTTTTTATTATTGTTTCCATTTAATTTTCTGTCCGTTTCAAAATAACCCGTGTCTTG
>NW_023458567.1:20400207-20416305 GCF_013731165.1 Rhagoletis pomonella | reverse complement strand
CTCATATTAAAAATTTGTTTACTTTGTAAGACTGCAATGAATGAAATGCATAAAAAATTTAATAAAAAGCAATTAACCTGTATGGAATAATATGATCTTGATAATATGAACAATTTGGATTTTGTGAACAGGGCGTGCCCAGAGTGCACTGTACATAGATGCTCATTTCCTAAAAGTAAATTTTTTTCAGTTAGATCGGGGGAAAGAGTTTTTTGTGAGCATAACTAAACGAAAAAAAATTGAGCATACCTGTTATTTCATATAATTTACCGCCTTTATTTGAAGTAAATATTTTACTTATATTAAGTATCGGTGGTGTAGTTTTATTTAAAAAAAGGTAAGTAAATTCCTGCAGTTTGGAGTCATAGTTCAGAAGAAACAGAATTTACAACTTGGAAAATGGCTTACGATAGCTTTACAAAATAGCTGAGTACAATAAACGATTTTTTCTCTGACAGTCGTTCTAAGGCTCTAATCCGGCGCAACTTAAGCTTGTACCATTGAACAAAAGTTTTCACAAAATAAAATTAATTGACTACTTCCGAACGTTCTTTCGGTTGAAGTTTCCACAATATAAGATATGGCAACTCGCTAACTACGATTTGAAGACATGCACCAAGAATGTCATAATGGGGAAGATGCCTCTGTCCGGCTCATATCCTCATGAAGACAAAGAAACGCGATGATCGGTGCAAGGCCATAAATGTCACGTAAAAGAGCGAAAATTCGGTGTTGAATTTGTGGTGAGAGAGGCACTCCGTCGCCGTGAATTGTCCACGCCAAGGTGGGCAAGCTACGTGAATGTCTCCAGAACGAAAAATGAGAGACCCAATCGATCATGTTGTTATAGACAGAAAGCACGCTTCCAGTGCTTTAGATGGTAAGTACACTCCGAGTGCCAAACATCGAATCTGATGTAGCAGGAATGATTTTTTACAAGAGCGTACAAAAACATCTGATGAGGCGGCTCTTGGAATTTTCGAGAGAAAGATTCTGCTTATTAGATTTACCTTCCTTTGTGCGTTGGCGATGGCGAACACCTCAATATACCACTGTGCGGCGGATTAAAATACGGCGGCTCCGCTGGCTGGGTCATGTCGTACGAATAGACAAAACGCCCCAGCTCTCATCCACCTCTACGATAGGAAAACCAGGTGAAGAAAGACTTGGCTTCACTTGGCGTTTCCAATTGGTGTCAGTTGACACAGAAGAGAAACGAGGTGGTGGAAAAATATGTATTTAGGGACGCGACATGTTAACAAATGTTGCCTATTTTTTACAAGCTTTTATTTAACTTGCTCTGTATGTATGTAAGTATGTTTGTTAAGAGCAAATCTTGCAATAAAATTTTTTACCAACTTCCCGATGACCTACAAACTTGAAACTTTCAGATGGCTCAGAAGCCCATTACAATGCAATACGATATATGAATTAATGCAATAGGTGGCGCGGGAGTCGGTATTTGTAATCCGATTTTGTTCATATTTGAGGCCATGAGTGTAGAATTGACCTCACCCAAAAAAATATAAAAATAAAAGTTTTCTCTTCCTTAATTTTAAGGTACAAAGCTAAGTAGATAAGTAGCGTACCATCAAAGTAAGGAATAAACGATTTTTATTTTAAAATTGATCACATTTGAAATTGTTCTAAGAAGTTAAGTACAAAAAAAGGCCACTTTTCCTTTCAGGAATAACTCCTTAAAAAATGTTGCCGATAGGTGCTGCAGGAGTCGAGATATTTGGTAAACCAGTATTTTTATGGTCCGATTTCCTTCATATTTAGAAAGCTGGTTCTAAAAATATTTTTTTTACTATTAACTTATCTTTCGTTTATTTTATATTTATTATTTTTTATAAAAGTGTACAAAATTATTAAAAATCAACACGATTTTTTAGCTACTTTAAACTTGCACTTAATAATACTAACTTTTAATGGGTTATAAAACTGCATACTGCAAAATTGTATCTAAATTTTTGTTTTATAATATTTGTACAAGGTTTGAAACATGAATTTAAATGGTTTTTGGCAGATAATGAGCTATACTTTTACAAAATAGTAAATATTAAATAAACAAAATTGGTTAAAATGTTGCGTCCTTATTATTTTTCCACCACTGTATGTGCATAAATATGTATGTATGTATGTGCTCTAAATAAATATTAGTCTTGAATTTCATATAACCTCTAAAACATTTTGGAAAGGGTCGGACCATACAATTAGAGGCATTTAAGGGCTTTACTAAACTTAGAAAGTTTCCATACGTTATAGTCAAGCCCCAAAACGATTTTCTCCACCGCTATTGCTAACAAATTTCTTATCTTCAGAGGCCTGTAGTAAATTTGTTTGCGTTTTGTTTAACCCTTTAACTTCTACCATTATGAGTTTGGACACTTTGTTTTGACAAATCCCTTTAAATTCCAATTAGGGAATTGAAACTGTTTTTTTTTAGGTTTTAAGTGGAGAGTAGTTCATCCAATCCTTCACTGCAGTTTGCGCCTGCTGGAAAAACGAGAGAGGGGTAATTGTTCATAGTAAGTACCAGCAAATGAAGGTAAAAAAGCAAAAAGTAAGAAAATAACCTTGCCGATCTCGGTTGCGAACATGTTAAGCCATAAACATAGCCCTAACTCACGTTTTGCCAACCATCAGTATCAGAAACTCTACACAGTAGTATATGTTTTAACTTGTGGCGGATCTTCCTGTAATCCAATTTATTCAGTTATACACAAGTATATACTCGTACATATACATACAGTCAGTGCCAAATGTAAGTGTACACGATGTTCTAATATAATATTAACACTTATTTTCAAGAAAAAAATTTTTCATTTATTATTTATGAAAATATAGATTATTCTATAACAACAACCATATAAATCAAAGCTTCACACTTTATATAGGCTGTATTTCTTTATTCTTTCAGAACGTTTGGAATAAACTTTTTTGTTTACTTATTCTTTAGAACGTTCCTTATGATATGTTAACGTATATTTCAAACGCATTCTGTTTATTCCGGCTGTGAAATGGGATTATCCGGAATGTATAAAGAAACGCAGCCATAAAGTTCACAAACAATTCAAACAATTTTCATCAAAATTTCAAAATTTTTATTATTTAGAATTTCTAGAAAATTTTCGAGTATGCAGTTTTGTAGCCCGTTCAATTTTAGTAAACAAAGTGCCAGTTTCAAGTCGATAAAAATTGCCGTTGATTTTTTAGATTTTTTTTTGTGCAGGGTGTTGCACGTTTTCTTCCATATAAAAATAGATTTTGATCCTGCGTTATGTGGAAGAAAACGCGCAATACCCTCCACAAAAAAAATTCTAAAAAATCAACGGTAATTTTTAGCGACTTGAAACTGGCACTTTGTTTACTAAAATTGAACGGGCTACAAAACTGCATACTCGAAAATTTTAAGAAATTCTGAATAAAAATTTTGAAATTTTGGTGAAAATTGTTGGAATTTTTTTGAACTTTATACAAAGTGTGGAAATTTTGTCACTAAAATAAGTGTGAATATTGTATTAGAACAAGGTGTATACTTACATTTGGCACTGACTGTACACTTCCATACCAGTTTTTGTGTTGGCACACATTTTATACTGCGTTTTCACCCTAAAAAATTACTTCGATATTACTAAATGAAATCCAATACTTCAACCTTGAGACCATAATGAAATTACATATTATGGTTTGTGCGTGCAGAAGGAGGATTGCGGCCATTTTGTTATTAAATGTCTTTAAAGGCTGTCAAGCAATTAAAGTGGTTTTATATTTTGTGAGTAAGCAGTTGGAAGTACAGACAAGTATATATGTATGTACATGTATATGTAGTACATATATAGGTATTTTGCAATCGCCTACTTGTGATAATGCGAAGAGTTCGACGAGTTTCCATCTTATTATCTTTCAGATGCATTCAAGCACTTGTTGTGGGCTCAGATGCCGAGAAAAATACAAAATATATTGAAAATTAGTTTCTATAAATTACATGAACTCTCATCTGGTTATCAAAAACAACTCAACGCATAGGTGGATATGAATTTTTCCATCTTTCAAGCATATGTACATATGTATGTACAACGTGGCGACGAATAACTGTCACGCAGTTTTTGTTTTTAATAGAATGTTCCTTTATAGATTTTGCAAAGAAAGTATTTTATTGTTAACTTTCCACAGATTTAACTTTAACTTTATTAATTAGTTTTAAAATTTTAATCCTTATTTGCATTTTCTACCATTGTAAACTTTGGGCGATAAATACTTGTGGCACGCAAGGCTTTTTCCGGGGATTTTTTTCGTAGGCTTTGCATAAAAAAGAAAGAAAAAATAAAAACTGTATAGGGTTGGTCGAATGAATAGCCGTCCGAGTCACCAGTTTCGAGTCTACTCGATTTCTGGACTCAAAATGAAGAAAATTAGCCTATGGTTAAAGAAGATGTGAAATAAATTAACCGACGAAGACTTGCGCGAAAGTTAACAATAAAATACCTTTTTCGCAAAGGATCCTTTTATTTTTCAAAAAAAAAAAACACAACCTCGGTAACATTTTTTCGCCGCCACCCTGTACATGCTGAATATTATTATATATTATTATTATAAAGATTAATTTTATTCAACTGTAAGGAAATATCACACTAACTCCTAAGCCACTTACCAAAACTCATATGGGTAATAAACTGACCGGCAAGAAAACCTCGGTAAATGCCAGATCACACGATTGCCGTAATGCGTCAATTATTGCCTTAGTTTATATCCCAATCGTGTGATCTCACAACAGATCGGCTCATGCGGACATCGATTGTGCATATTGTGCCCAATCAAACATAAAGCGGGTGCAACAACAATTGTATAAAATCAGGCAATGGTGTGACTGCACAGAATTTGATTAGGGCCATTTCTTTATTGTGCGTCAAATCAGCACAATAAAAATGTGCCAGATTGGTGCATTTGCAGCAATCGTGTGATTCCAACTTAACTCT
This sequence comes from Rhagoletis pomonella, assembly GCF_013731165.1. NCBI lineage: Eukaryota > Metazoa > Arthropoda > Insecta > Diptera > Tephritidae > Rhagoletis > Rhagoletis pomonella. The sequence continues at coordinate 20,411,323 of NW_023458567.1, read as the reverse complement.
TTGAGCGACGAAAATTTAAAGTGATTTTAAGCCCCTTAACGAAAATTTATTTTTTGTTTTAATAATAAAAATAAGATGTATATAAATTAAAACTTAACAAAAATAAAAAAAAAATGAAAATAAATAAAATAAAAATTAAAAAAAATAGATTAAAATAAAAAAATAAAAATTAGCAAAAATTACAAATTGAGAAAAAAATATAAAAATTAAAAAAAATTACAAATTGAGAAAAAAAAATAATTTTGTTGCTTGTATAGGCTTTGGTTGGTCTAACTGGTGCTGGTGCAAGTGAAAACACAGTTTCCTTCAAGTACTCTGTGTATTAACTAGATCAGCTGTGTGACCGCTCGTTATTACATGTTGTGCTAGTGCTGTATTGTTTTTCCTTTTCCTTATGTCCGCATCGTATTTTTTGCAGTATTAATAAAAAAAAAATTAAATAAAAAAAAATTAAATTAAAAAAATAAATAAAAAAAATTAAGAGTTAAAAAAATTAAGATCAATAAAAATAAATAAAAAAATAAAATATATATGAAGTCATTACCAAAAATTTACCTTTAATACAGGCTTGCTCATCCAGTAGCTCAATTGGTTCAGTTGGCTCAGTTGGCTCACAACAACATTACTGTGGCTCACTTTGGCTCACTTACAACAAACACAAAAATCGTGGAAGCACAATGCGCAAAATGTTCACCGTTAAAAATGATCGACATTCAGTAGGCTTACAACAACACCACTGTGGCTCACATTGGCTCACTTACAACAAACACAAGCAAAACAAACAACTCAAGCGTTGATTCGGCAAAACAAGCCGGACCAAAATCGATCGACATTCATTCGCTGCTGCCTCACCTTGACTTGTATGTATTTGCTCAGCTGTATGCTTGTATCATTGATTTGTTGGTTTTGGGGTTGAAATATTTTTTGCAAATCCCAGAACGATGTTGTTGTAATTGGTATTGATGTGGTTGTCGTTTGGCTCAGTAACTTAAATTTGTTGAGCACCTCTGCCTTAATACATACCGCGTTTATTTAGAAAAGTAAAGTAAGTTCAAAGCTTTTTTTTTAGATCAAACGCAAAAGAAATAAAAATCAATGAAAAATTTACGTTTGGTCTTATTTTAACTTTTTTTTTAATGCTTTTCGCCGTAGCCGAGTGCTTGGATGTGCCTACTGTTATTCGGGAGGTCCATGGTTCAATTTCTGGTGACAGCAACATCAAAAAAAGCAAACCTCCGAGTGTAGCTGGGTAAAAGTGTAGATCTTTCCATTTAAGGGTTTGTTTCCCTTAAACTGAAAAAAGCCAACTCAAAACTTTTATTGAGAGGCCAAGACTTGTATGAAATGAAGAAACCGGTTTGTTCGGAAAAATATTCGGTTCATTCGATATTCGAAAAGTCCAGATTTCAAATAAACCGTCTCAGTAATCGCAGAAACCATGTTTTACGCGAACAATTAGAAGGGCTGTTAGGATTATAGTAAAACTGCAGGATCGTAGTATTTTTCGAATGCTAAATCCGGTCACTGTGGTTATCAGTGCGCGCTCCACTCCGCAGGTCCTAGGTTCAAGCCATGGTCAAAGCAAAATCGCAAAAAATGTAGAAGAAAGGTTTTTTCTTAACAGCGATCGCCCCTCGGCAGGCAATGGCAAACCTCCGAGTGTATTTCTACCATGAAGAACAGCTTAAAATATAATCGTCGTTCGGAGTCGGCGTAAAACTGTAGGTCCCTCCGCTTTGTGTGACAACATCAACGCGCAGACCTCAACACTAACACTTGACAGCTGTCGACTAATTAATGTTTTAGACACCCTAGACACGAATTTTACGTCAAATCAAAACGTTGAGAGTTGGTAGCTGTCGAACGGGCTGTAAATTTCTCTAGAAATAAGGAAAAAATCCTAAGACTTAAACGTGCTAGGTTTTAAGGCTCACTGATCTCGAGTTCTATATCGCATACAAACTTTCAGTTGACAATTGTCAATTGAGTAACACAATGGGCCGTAAGCATAAAAAATAAGCAACTGTTTTTACTTAAAATTTCATACTTTTCACTTAAATTAGTTTGAAAAATTCGAGTAAAAGCATTTGCTAAGGCAAAATTAATTATTTATATTTAAAATGAAATCAGCTTAAAAAAAAACAAAAATTGTGAAAATCTTCCCTTATAAAAAATAATGAAAACCTTCGCCAGTTTGTTTCGCATCCCACTGAAGGGTTTCTGTTTAATCTGGAATCTTTGTACAATCTTTAAATCACGAATCATTGCTAATACTGATAGGGAACATTTTTTATAATCGAAAAGAAAACTAACTAGTATTTAGACATTTTACTAGAAAAATCATTGTAAAATTCATTGTTCTCAAAAGCATACGGAAAGTTGTGACCAGGACCGCGTTGCACGCTGAGTTTCCAGTTCCGTTGAAAAAGAACAATAAACCCCCGCTAGATTCGTCGGGTATTATAATAACCCATTTTGGCAGCAAAGGTTGGCGAAGTCCTTGAAAAGGATTTGGTTTCATTTTTCGGAATGGGTTAAAATCCGGTTACAGCGCTCTTCAAGAAATGGAACTTGTACAATTGAGATTCGATCCAACGACCCCAGCTGACTCAGCCAGTTGCCTACGCACTGTGCTAAGTTCGCCTTATAAAGTGTTGTTGCTTTTTCCACTTTTTTCATGTGAGCCAACTACAATCAAGCGCAGCTATTCCGCTGCAATTCACATTTGATCATGTGGTTTGTTGGTTTTTGTTAATAATTATATTTTTAGAAGATTTAACTTTTAGGTATGCTCGCCCTTAAGTTATTTGGTTTTTGATATTTTGATATTTATGGCCTTGTAACAATTATATTGAACAGTTTTATTGAGCTTGAGGCCATTCTACGATTTTTATAAATTATTGTTACTTTTCGACAATAGTTTTTCAAGATCAATAAAATTGTTGAATTACAGCAAAAAGAAATAAAATGTACATATATCCAACCAATTTTGGGCCATTTCCATGCGAAAATCAAAGTTTTTGGCCGTTTTCTTTCCTTTTTGGATGTTTTTTTTTTGTATGAAAGCTGTAATAAATATTTGTCGGATCGCAAAAAATAATATCAAATTCGGTAAAAAAAAACCTCCGATACGAATTTTCAGAGCCATCGAAAATTTTAAAATTTTAATTTGATATTACTCGATTAAATGACCTAACATAGAAAAGTGACTATCACCACTGAATTCAACGTAGTTATAGAGCAAAATAACATTCTTAAAACTTCTAAATTATGACTAAAACATCGTAAATAAATGTAAGGTGTTCTGATTTCAACAAATTATTTTTCGTGATTGGGATAAAGAAAAATATTTGGGCATTCACACAATTGGTATACGATTTGCACCAAATTTCGGGAAATTCCCAATCGTTTGACACTGCATTTAAACTTGTATTTATACGGATGTTGGTAAAGAATGAACTATAAAAAACTAACCAAAAATAAATAACAACAAAAATAATATTTTAAAACTTGTCAAAATTTGGTGCGGCTATCATTTTTTCGACTACTGAGCACAAGGCGAATTAATATAAGGTGATAGCAGGCGTCCAAAAAAAACAAAAATTTACATGTATTTTGTTTTTGCTTTGGCGGCATAAACTGTCAAAATCTGTAAGAGTGTGTGTAGAAATTCAAACAAAATTTTTCAATTTGATATCGGAAGCCGTGCGGCGAAACACATACACAAAATCAGCTGAGCTAGTAACACTTACAAAGAAAATACGGGCAAGATTTTTAAAATTTCAACCCTGTTTGCGTGAAATATTTTAGTTTTATCAGCATTTTTCTTTTAATCAATCTATTTATGTTGAAATAAAAGTGAAAATAAAAAAATATTTTGTCAGAACTCCAACAAGAAAATACGCAACACCCTCCACAAAAAAAAAAAAATTCCAAAAAAATCAACGGTAATTATTAGCGCCTTGAAACTTGCACTTTATTAGACTAAACTTGAATGGGCTACAAAATAGCATACCCGAAAATTTTCTAAATATTCTGATTAAAAATTTGGAAATTTGGATGACAATTTTTCAAGTTTGATTATTTTGATTTTCAAGAATTCTACACTAATTCTAAGAAAAGTTTGTTTTCCATATAAAATATATGGAAAACTTTGAGTGCTTTGAGCACTCCCTAAATTTTTTTATTATGGGTTTATGTTTTCTTGGGTATAGAACAATCCTAGGTGGTGGCGGGATTAAAAATCCGACCCTATTTTTGTACATACATTTTTGGACCACTTTAGTTAGTGTACATATGAATGACCGCTATCGAAATCTCTGAATAAAGCAAAGTTAGAAATTCAACTTGATTGACACAAATAAGTTAATACTAATAATGTATTTAAGGATTTTTCATACTTATTCTGTATTGGTATTCAAATGGCTCATAAAGCAGAATTTTAAGAAGTTAGTGAGTATGGAAGACAATTCTGAATAACTATGAAATTAATCCGTAAATACATTTTTACTCTTCATTTATTGCTGGCATTTAAGTTAGGTGAAAGTATGTATTCTTCTTATTCTTATATATTCACCGAGTTAATAATTTTGGACCAATTATTATTTTTTTTAAATTAGAGCTCGAGTTATGAAATTATTGTATTTGGTAAAAAAACAGTCCGAGTGCGAATAATGCTTAAATATGACTCAATATTAACACAATTCTGAAAAATTTATAATTATGCAAGCATTTACTACTGCGTTTTAAGTTAAATTGGTAGGAAAAAAAAATAAAAAATAAGAAACACTCATAAACTTTTACACACTAACTTAGCTGCAAGAAACTAAAATTTTATATTATATTATTAATTAATATTACTCTAATATCACATTTATTTATTTATGTACATATTAAAATTTTCGCTTCTTTGTTCTTCCTACTTTCAGAATAACTAATCATGTGAAACATTCTCCGAGGATTTTTTAAGGGCCAGATGCGCTTTGAAGTAAATTTGCAACACGAAATCAGCAAGTAAGAGTACACAAGTGTCAAGCGCTTTGACTGATTGACCGTTTAATGATATAAGCGCGCATTCGCTGCAAAAATGTCAGACGATCGCGTTTATAAGGATGGCGACATCGTTTGGGTGAAGCTGGGCAACAATTGGTGGCCCGGCGAAGTGACCGATGTGCACCGCCAGCCAGAAGGACTACTAAAACACTTAAAAAAGAAGCCATATTGCGTTGTGAAATTCTTCCAAGAAGATGCCTAGTAAGTAGAAACGTGTTTCTTGTGAAAGCCAATGCGACAAAACTCTAATCTGGATTTTTCTTTAATTTTTTTAGTGAATATATAAAGAGTGCAAAGCAAATTTTTCCTTTCCAATGCAGCAAAAAAGATGAGTTCATCAAAAAGGGTACTGGTAAGTGTTTACTTTGACATTTCTTAATAATAAAATACATTATTGAAAGATTAATCTTTTCTATCTCATTGTATAGCATTATATAATGCCAAAAATAAATTCATGGAGAAGTTCCCCTCCGATGTTGAGATCGCCGAGCGCTTAACGCGTAAAGCTGTTGCATCAGACTTGCTGATTATCAACGATCGTCCAGATAGTATTGTAAAGGCTATATTGGGTCCGACTTATATACGACGCAGTAACGATTACTATGACAATGAATACAACAATGGCAGTTGTAATACTGACTACAATAATAAACGCAGAAGTGGGGTAGGTTGACAATTTTTTGCATTGCAGATTTATTACGTAAAAATATGATTGGCAATTGTTACAATTAAGTAAAAGTTGTGATGGCAAGTTCAACACATAATAGTTGTGTTCGATAACAAAATTAGCCATCATTAGCTAGCAATCCAAATCAAGAGCGTAAGCGAGAATCCTCTCCAAAATGAGAGGAAAACCAAAAAGTTAACGAACGGAAAATGAGGAGCCTTCTGCAAAAACAGGAGGAAGAAGACAAACCAGCTGACTTTGTTAATGTTTGGTTTGTAAACAAGCTGATTTTTATCTGACCGCAATGGAAGAATAAAAGAAAAAGAACGTTGAATATTCGCCAGGAACATTTCTGGTAGCAAAAACTAGTTGGCACTTTCATATAGTTATATTAGCAGGCAACCAAAATTCGAAAATATCAATCAACCATGTTTTCAGATCATATCGAGCCCTAACCGCCAAAATAACGTAAGCGACATTTTTTTCAAAATTTTCTTTTTGATGCAGAAATATTCCTAGAGCATCTAGATGCATTTCTGCATCAAAAATAAAATTTTGAAAAAAATGTCGCTTACGTTATTTTGGCGGTTAGGGCTCGATATGATTCCTGATGGATAATTTTTGCTGTCGTAAAGTTTTTCCAGCACAAATTGAACCAAGGCGAATTAATATTAGGTGAACAGGAGTACAAAAACAAAAATTTACATGTATTTTGTTTTTGCTTTGGCGGCATAAATTGTCAAAATCTGTAAGCATGTGTGTGGAAATGCAAACAAAATTTCTCAATTTGACACACGAAGCCGTGAGGCGAAAGGTGCATTCGCTTATTGATTAGTTTTTGCTGTTGGCGTACACAAAAATCCAGCAAAGTAGGGGAAATCGAGAGACCAAACTGACATTTAATTTTGATGAGAAGCTGCTAGTTTATGCTGGATTTTTTTTTTTGCCAGCAATAAAAATAGCAGATCAAAGTCATATCTTGGCAAGATATGAAAACAACTTATTATAACTGCAAATGTATCGGAAGAAAGCTAACACTCATTTACTTATGTTTGGTTAGTAAATTGCTTTAGGCAAAGTTTTAATTTATATTCTTTTCATATTTTCTGTTTTATGCTTTTTATGTAAACAAAATTTCGATCAGCTGTACTAAAAACTTGCAGGTTTTTGTTAGTTTTGCGTTCGCGTTCTTTTGCAAACATTTCTCTCTTTGAGAGAGAACGGATAAAAATTCATTAGAATTTTGCTGTTGAGAGTTTTCTGCTTGAAGAATACGCAAATACACCTACATATAAATTCGCCTTGAAATGAACGTTTCTTTTCCACCAAAATGTAAATTTTTGAGTGATGGATAATTTTTTGGAGTTATCGAATAAGAAAAAATGTTACAAATTTTTGTGCTGTCAAACCAAGGCCAATTTATATATGCATTTGCCTTGTGTCGAACGCAACTAATATTTACTTACATAAATAATTTGAAATTGAAGTGTAAACAATATTAAAAAACTTGTATGAACTATAATAGTGCCCTGTATGCCGCCATCGTAAGACCAATTATAGGCTCCGGGTTGATGGCTCGACTTAAACAAGTAATATAATGTAACTAAGCTATGTACTCAACAAAGAGCAAAAAGAACCTTTCTTGTGAGACATGAGATACTTCGGAGATGGGTCAATCATTAGCTAGATTCAATTGAAAAACAATTTATATTGTCATCTTGAAAATAATGGAAGACCACAGCACAAGAAGTCTCCCTGTTTATTCTAAAAAAGGATGACTTTAAAGATACATATTTGTTGTTAAACTTAACTTAACTTAAACTTAGATGCAGCATTAACCAGGCCTTTCAGGAAACTTAGCGTTGTTTCGCAAGATCAGGCCGTTACATATAGACTTCCGCTGAACAATAGGAATTGCAAAACTTTTTGTTTTTCATTTTCAAATGCAGTGGTAATACTGACTCAAAGCATTCTCATGTGCTGGAATGACTAGAACCTATTCTGAACTTACTTCACACAGGGAGTGGGTCAATTGGTATGCGACCCTTGTGGCTTAAGCCATACGGCAAACACAACCTTCACTGCTGTTCACAACTCGCGCAGTACGCCGGTGCCCCTTGCACCTGAAGAACCCTCACGGCTAAACGGACCTTACGTGAGCAACCAAACTCTCGCTCTTCGGCTTCCCTTCCCCAACTGCCGTGTAGGGACTAACCAGTTGTCTTGGTACCTCGCGCCGTCAGCCCCATGTTTCAGACCAGAATATGCCGTAATGTGAAGGGCAAATGGGGTTGTTGTTGTCGTTGTAGCGGCACTACTAAACCCCGCCTATTTCGGTTCATCCTTCAATCATTGTCGGCCCCTATTATGAGTTGCGTTCGATTTTCGACTGTGGTCGAAAGTGCTGAGCGAACGAATTTTCATTTGGTATTATGGCGTTCATTCGATGAAGAATAGCGCTATTGTGAATTTCGCTCGTTTAGGTTGTTCACAATAGTATATTTTTCACCGCTGAGAAGCTTTGTTTACAAATCGAGCAAACTAAATAGTGTGCTTATACATATTTATGTAAATTTGTTCTAATTAAAATGAAGTAAAAAAGAAAGCAAGTTTATAAAAACGTGGTAAAATGAGTACAACGAGTTCTGGTTCAACGATTCGTCAGAGGATGAGAGCTTAGTAAACTGGCCAGGAGTAGCTAATGTTTAAGAGAGTTTAAGTTTATTAGCCTTTCGAATATATTTTGATATAAAATATATTTAAGAAATTTGTCTACGGATTCATTAAAAAGTTCCGACCATCTAAAGAGGCGTTTGTGAGCCAAATCTATTTAAAATATTTTAAAACTATCAACAGCGCTACGATTTTGTTCTCAGAGATCGTGCCAACAGAGTATTGGATTTTCTTTCACAAGTAAAACCAGCCTTTCGAGCTTGTGTTTAGTATTCACGATGTTAGAACTGCATGAAATTAATAAAAATTGTTTAAAATTAGTGTCTAGCCGCCAAAATGTAAGAAAACATATACAAAATCATACATTTTTCACAATTTTCTAACACTTCGCTACACCATCGAAAGCAAAATTCTGTTCGACAGAAAATTCGATACTCAACGAAAATTTCGACACGCTTGCATAGCTCATAATACGAATTTCACTTTCGATCTTCGATAGCCAGCGAAGATCGAAAATCGAATGCAGCTCATAATAAGGGCCGTCGTCAAGCTCAACTAACGCTAGGCCCAGGAAACGGGATGTTTCAATATGGTCGATCCAAGGGGAGAGGTGTGTCAGCTGAGTAGGATTGACCTGGCATGTGACGAGATGGTTGGTGTCGAGCGGAGAGTCTCCACATACCGGGGACTCATTGGGGATATTGGGGTCGAGTCTAGACAGATAGCTGTGACCGTAACTGTGCCCGTCTAACGCGGGTCTCTCTCTACAGGTGGTGATTTGGATTCGATCACGGTATTCTAGGCGGGGAGTCGCCTCGTCGTTGATCGCTCGTCGGTACGTCATCGGGTCCAGTGGTTGATCTACGTATGTCTGGACCGCGTTCTTGTATACAAATAGGTGCCCCTGACATACCTGGGCGGAGGCTCCTCTAGCAAAGGTCTATTGGGGTGTTCACTTCCGTCGCACCCCACCAGAAACTGCTTACACAGCATTTTGTTGTGCTCCTTTACGGGGAGCACTTGGGTCTCGCTGTGTAGGTGGTGCTCAGGCGACATCAGCAGGCACCCAGTCGCTGTCCGGAATGCGGCGTTCTGACAAACCTGTAGCTTCGTCCACTGCGTCCAACTAGTCCCCGGCGTCCAAACGGGTGCCGGCCGGTCAATGGCCTTGTATGTTGCCAGCAACGTTTTTTTGTCTTTGCTCCAGGGGTTGCCAGCGAGCGACTTGACGACCTTGTTGCGGCTCTGTGCTTTGTTGACAATTGCGGTTGAGTGCATGGAGAAGGAGAACAGGCTATCAAAGGTGACCCCAAAAACTTTTGGGTTGTTTACTGTCGGTATTGGTGTGCCGTCGACGTGTATGCCTAATTCTAGCCTCCTTCGTCCAGGGGGTCACCGTTGATTTCGTTGGGGAGAGTGTTAGGCTCCTTGCAGTGAAGAAGCGAGAAAGGCTGGAGAGATAGCCGTTTACTTTTGAGCAGAGGTCATCAATTCCATTCCCAGACGCCAATATCGAGCAGTCGTCAGCGTATGAGATCAGCGAAACTCCCTCTGGCGGCTGAGGGAGCTTCGAGATGTAGAAGTTAAACTGTTAGGGGGAGAGAATACCACCTTGTGGGACCCCTGTTTTATTCTTCTAGGTTTCGAGGTTTGCTCTCTGAAGATTACTGACCTCTGTCGATCACTCATATAATCAGCCGTCCACCGCTTGAGTCCCTGTGGGAGCGGTGGTGTCAAACGTCTCTGACAAGTCCAACGCTACTACGACCGTTCTCTTACAGGGGTGGTTTAGTCCACCAGTTATTTGGGTGTTTATGGCGTTAAGTGCTGTTGTGCTGTGTACTTTACGGAAGCCATGCTGATACTTCGCTGGGGTCAAGTAGTAAGTGAAGTAGGGGAGTAGCAGGGCCTCTAGTGTCTTCGTGACCGGCGAAAGTAGCGTTATCGGGCGATAAGGGTCTCCTTTGTTGGCGGTTTTCCCGGTTTCAGCAGTGTGGCCACTCTCCCTGATTTCCACACATCAGGAATGATGAGAGTGGCCATTGACAGGTTGAGGACCTCCGTTAGATACGCTCTTCGTCGGATTGGACAAGGACCTCACGGTTGACCAGAGTTTAATCACACCAGAGGCGAAGTTACAGGACTTCAAGTGTTCTTCCCGTCGAATCGCCTATCTGGTCAGCCAATAGATTTCCCCTAGGATCATTTGCCAGGCTGGAATGCCAAAGACCGTGGTACGCGTTGAAGTCACCTACTACCATTCGGTTTTAACCTCTGAGTAGCGCACCTATGTCAGGGTGATATCCTGCCTGGCAGCAGGTGATAGGGGGTATATAGACGTTAAATATTTCGAGCTCGACATCGCCTGACCGGACAGCTATGCCCTGATATTCTAGGGTGATGCACTCGGGTCGGTGTCTTCGAGAAACCGATACTGCACTGTGTGGTGTACGATGACCGCTAAACCTCCACCATTATATCGCTCGCGATATTTACGGAGAACATTGTAGGCGGCGCAACTTCGTTTCTTGGACCGCAGCTTTCAATATGCCACGGCGACCAATAAAGACTACTATCTCTTCAATCTTGCTCTGGAGTCCGTTGCAGTTCAGTTATACGAGTTTCGTACGCCTTGCGAGGCTGGTCGCGATACGAGAGGTGCGGGACGTGTGGGGTCTACCTTGGGCTTGTTGCGACCGACGCATTTGATATTGCTGCCTGGTG
>NW_023458567.1:20398288-20400107 GCF_013731165.1 Rhagoletis pomonella | reverse complement strand
CACCAGGCAGCAATATCAAATGCGTCGGTCGCAACAAGCCCAAGGTATACCCCACACGTTCCGCACCTCTCGTATCGCGACCAGCCTCCCAAGGCGTACGAAACTCGTATAACTGAACTGCAACGGACTCCAGAGCAAGATTGAAGAGATAGTAGTCTTCTTTATTGGTCGCCGTGGCATATTGAAAGCTGCGGTCCAAGAATCGAAGTTGCGCCGCCTACAATGTTCTCCGTAAATATCGCGAGCGATATAATGGTGGAGGTTTAGCGGTCATCGTACACCACACAGTGCAGTATCGGTTTCTCCAAGACATCGACCCGAGGTCGCATCACCCTAGAATGTCAGGGCATAGCTGTCCGGTCAGGCGATGTCGAGCTCGAAATATTTAACGTCTATATACCCCGTCACCTGCTGCCCGGCAGGATATCACCCTGACATAGGTGCGCTACTCAGAGGTGAAAACCAAATGGTAGTAGGTAACTTCAACGCGCACCACGATCTCTGGCACTCAAGCCTGGCAAATGATCCTAGGGGAAACCTATTGGCTGACCAGATAGACGATTCGACATTCTGCACAATGAACGACGATGCCCCCACCAGGATTGTGGGTAGCTGCAGCAGCTCGCCAGACCTCACAATTGCTAGCGCTGGTCTGATCAATAGCATATCATGGCGACCTATGCTAACACTGCCCATAATCATCTCGATCAATAAGCCCACCGACTTTGCACCCGCGGACCACCGAACCTATACCAACTTTATCAAAGCTGATTGGAACGGCTTCGCGGAAGCTACCGCAGCTGTACTATCAAAAGAGCGTGACCACCTACGCCATGTCGATCCCGGGGACCATCGATTGAAGGACCTTGATTTGGAGATTCGGCAACTTGTAAATCAGCTCAAGCGGAAAAAGTGGGAAGAACACTTGAAGTCCTGTAACTTCGCCTCTGGTGTGATTAAACTCTGGTCAACCGTGAGGTCCTTGTCCAACCCGACGAAGCGCGTGGAAATTTCATTCGAAAGTCGCGCCTCGTCGCACCCGAAGAAATTCGCGAGCTACTTTAGCCGCCAATTTACACTGCATACTTCGGTAGACACCACCACTTTGCACCACTTGTTTTCACCACCGACGAAGTGAAGGTGGCCACCGGGAAGGCGAAATCCTCCAAAGCCATTTGACCCGACGGACTCTATATGCTGATGGTGGAACATTTGGAGCCCGCGGGAGTAGCATACCTAACGGAGGTCCTCAACCTGTCAATGGCCACTCTCAACATTCCTGAGGTGTGGAAATCAGGGAGAGTGGTCACACTGCTGAAACCGGAAACCCGCCAACAAAGGAGACTCTTATCGCCCGATAAGGCTACTTTCGCCGGTCACGAAGACACGAGAGGCCCTGCTACTCCCCTACTTCACTTACTACCTGACCCCAGCGAAGTATCAGCATGGCTTCCGTAAAGTACACAGCACAACAACAGCACTTAACGCCATAAACACCCAAATAACTGGTGGACTAAACCGTTTGACACCTTCGGTCCCACAGGGACTCAAGCGGTGGACGGCGGATTATATGAGTGATCGACAGAGGTCAGTAATCTTCAGAGATCAAACCTCGAAACCTAGAAGAATAAAACAGGGGGTCCCACAAGGTGGCATTCTCTCCCCCTAACAGTTTAACTTCTACATCTAGAAGCTCCCTCAGCCGCCAGAGGGAGTTTCGCTGATCTCATACGCTGACGCGTATGTTGTGGAAAAGAAAACATTTTTAGCTCTCGTTTTTTAAGAAAAAATGGTATGTAGTGCTAACTTGACACCATAC
>NW_023458567.1:20394449-20398188 GCF_013731165.1 Rhagoletis pomonella | reverse complement strand
ATTGGCAATTGTTACAATTAAGTAAAAGTTGTGATGGCAAGTTCAACGCATAATAGTTGTGTTCGATAACAAAATTAGCCATCATTAGCTAGCAATCCAAATCAAGAGCGTAAGCGAGAATCCTCTCCAAAATGAGAGGTAAAACAAAAAGTTAACGAACGGAAAATGAGGAGCCTTCTGCAAAAACAGGAGGAAGAAGACAAACCAGCTGACTTTGTTTGTGTTTAGTTTGTAAACAAGCTGATTTTCATCTGACCGCCATGGAAGAATAAAAGAAAAATAACGTTCAATATTCGCCAGGAACATTTCTGGTAGTAAAAACTAGTTGGCACTTTCATATAGTTATATTAGCAGGCAACCAAAATTCGAAAATATCAATCAACCATGTTTTCAGATCATATGATTCGTGATGGATAATTTTTGCTGTCTTAAGTTTTTCCAGCACAAATTGAACCAAGGCGAATTAATATGAGGTGAACAGGAGTACAAAAACAAAAATTTACATGTATTTGGTTTTTGCTTTGGCGGCATAAATTGTCAAAATCTGTAAGCATGTGTGTGGAAATGCAAACAAAATTTCTCAATTTGACACACGAAGCCGTGAGGCGAAAGGTGTATTCGCTTATTGATTAGTTTTTGCTGTTGGCGTACACAAAAATCCAGCAAAGTAGGGGAAATTGAGAGACAAAACTGACATTTCATTTTGATGAGAAGCTGCTAGTTTATGCTGGATTTTTTTTTTGCCAGCAATAAAAATAGCTGATCAAAGTCATATCTTGGCAAGATATGAAAACAACTTATTATAACTGCAAATGTATCGGAAGAAAGCTAACACTCATTTACTTATGTTTGGTTAGTAAATTGCTTTAGGTAAAGTTTTAATTTATATTCTTTTCATATTTTCTGTTTTATGCTTTTTATGTAAACAAAATTTCGATCAGCTGTACTAAAAACTTGCAGGTTTTTGTTAGTTTTGCATTCGCGTCCTTTTGCAAACATTTCTCTCTTTGAGAGAGAACGGATAAAAATTCATTAGAATTTTGCTGTTGAGAGTTTTCTGCTTGAAGAATACGCAAATACACCTACGTATACATTCGCCTTGAAATGGACGTTTCTTTTCCACCAAAATGTAAATTTGTAAGTGAGGGATAATTTTTTGGAGTTACCGAATAAGAAAAAATGTTACAAATTTTTGTGCTGTCAAACCAAGGCCAATTTATATATGCATTTGCCTTGTGTCGAACGCAACTAATATTTACTTACATAAAAAATTTGAAATTGAAGTGTAAACAATATTAAAAAAACTTGTATGTCATATTATTGCCCCGTATGCCGCCATCGGTAGACCAATTATAGGCTCCGGGTTGATGGCTCGACTTAAACAAGTAATATAATGTAACTAAGCTATGTACTCAACAAAGAGCAAAAAGAATCTTTCTTGTGAGACATGAGATACTTCGGAGATGGGCCAATCATTAGCTAGATTCAATTGAAAAACAATTTATATTGTCATCTTGAAAATAATGGAAGACCACAGCACAAGAAGTCTCCCTATTTATTCTAAAAAAGGATGACTTTAAAGATACATATTTGTTGTCAAAGTTAATAATTCCATGCCAGATGCAGCATTAACCAGGTCTTTCAGGAAACTTAGCGTTGTTTCGCAAGATCAGGCCGTTACATATAGACTTCCGCTGAACAATAGCAATTGCAAAACTTTTTGTTTTTCATTTTCAAATGCAGTGGTAATACTGACTCAAAGCATTCTCATGTGCTGGAATGACTAGAACCTATTCTGAACTTACTTCACACAGGGAGTGGGTCAATTGGTATGCGGCCCTTGTGGCTTAAGCCATACGGCAAACACAACCTTCTATGCTGTTCACAACTCGCGCAGTACGCCGGTGCCCCTTGCACCTGAAGAACCCTCACGGCTAAACGGACCTTACGTGAGCAACCAAAGTCTCGCTCTTCGTCTTCCCTTCCCCAACTTCCGTGTAGGGACTAACACAGTATCCATACCGTAACTGTGCCCGGCTAACGCGGGTCTCTCTTGGCAGTTGAAGCTCCGTCACTGCTACAGGTGGTGATTGAGATTCGATCACGGTATTCTAGGCGGGGAGTCGCCTCGTCGTTGATCGCTCGTCGGTACGTCATCGGGTCCAGTGGTTGATCTACGTGTATCTGGACCGCGTTCTTGTATACAAATAGGTGCCCCTGACATGCCTGGGCGGAGGCTCCTCCTCTAGCAAAGGTCTATTGGGGTGTTCACTTCCGTCGCACCCCACCAGAAACTGCTTACACAGCATTTTGTTGTGCTCCTTTACGGGGAGCACTAGGGTCTCGCTGTGTAGGTGGTGCTCAGGCGACATCAGCAGGCACCCAGTCGCTGTTCGGAATGCGGCGTTCTGACAAACCTGTAGCTTCGTCCACTGCGTCCAACTAGTCCCCGGCGTCCAAACGGGTGCCGGCCGGTCAATGGCCTTGTATGTTGCCAGCAACGTTTCTTTGTCTTTGCCCCAGGGGTTGCCAACGAGCGACTTGACGACCTTGTTGCGGCTCTGTGCTTTGTTGACAATTGCGGTTGAGTGCGTGGAGAAGGAGAACAGGCAATCAAAGGTGACCCCAAAAATTTTTGGGTTGTTTACTGTCGGTATTGGTGGGCCGTCGACGTGTGTCAAGTTAGCACTACACTTTTCGAAATTGGAAAAGTTAACTACGGCATTAATTGTAGTGTTTTTGTTGTAAATTTGTTGTGGAAAGCAACAATTTGTAGCTCTCGTTTTTTAAGAAAAAATGGTATGTAGTGCTAACTTGACACCATACACCTAGTCGATAGAATTGAGATATTGAAAATGTTATAACGGCATTAATTGTAGCTTTTAACTTTAAAATTTGTTGTGGAAAGAAAAAATTTGTAGCTCTCGTTTTTAAAGAAAAATGGTATGTAGTGCTAACTTGACACCATACACCTAGTCGATACAATTGAGATATCCAATATGCTACTATGCCATTCATTGTAGCTTTTAACTTTAAAATTTGTTGTGGAAAGAAAAAATTTGTAGCTTTCATTTTTCTGGAAAAAATTTAGTTGCTCTTTTTCGAACAAAATTTAGTATGCAGTGCTAACTTGACACCATGCCCCATTGACGACAGAATTGAGATATTGAAAAGGTTACAACGGCATTAATTGTAGCTTTTAGCTTTAAAATTTGTTGTGGAAAGAAAAAATTTGTAGCTCTCGTTTTTTAAGAAAAAATGGTATGTAGTGCTAACTTGACACCATACACCTAGTCGATAGAATTGAGATATTGAAAATGTTATAACGGCATTAATTGTAGCTTTTAACTTTAAAACTTATTGTGGAAGGAAAAAATGTGTAGCTCTCGTTCTTTAAGAAAAAATGGCATGTAGTGCTAACTTGACACCATACACCTAGTCGATAGAATTGAGATATCCAATATGTTACTATGCCGTTAATTGTAGCTTTTAACTTTAAAATTTGTTGTGGAAAGAAAAAATTTGTAGCTTTCGTTTTTCTGGAAAAAATTGAGTTGACCCTTTTTCGAACAAAATTTAGTATGTAGTGCTAACTTGACACCATGCCCCATTGTCGACAGAATTGAGATATTGAAAAGGTTACAACGGCATTAATTGTAGCTTTTTTGTCGTAAATTTGTTGTGGGAAGAACAAATTTGTAGCTTTCGTTTTTTAAGAAAAAATGGTATGTAGTGCTAA
>NW_023458567.1:20391578-20394349 GCF_013731165.1 Rhagoletis pomonella | reverse complement strand
GAGTTGTCGGTGGTATCGTCATCGCTCAGTTTGAGTTCTCCTTTCTGTGCGCCAATCGGTATGCCATCTGGTAAAGTAATTTCAGTAACATCGGCATCTATACGCAACGAAGAGCGTAGTTTCTGGCGCGATGA
This sequence comes from Rhagoletis pomonella, assembly GCF_013731165.1. NCBI lineage: Eukaryota > Metazoa > Arthropoda > Insecta > Diptera > Tephritidae > Rhagoletis > Rhagoletis pomonella. The sequence goes on along the minus strand of NW_023458567.1, from coordinate 20,394,215 downwards.
ACTGGCAGCGATTAAAATCGCACTTTCAGCTTCCGCCAACTGCGGTTTTTGTCTGTTTTTAGCGTTTCGCCTATTTAACGGCGTAGCATTCTTTTCTGACTTTGGTACGTAGGCTGCGCTGGTGCCAAGTGTTACAGGATATTTGCGCTCAATATCTTCGCCCAAGAAGCTGCTGGATGTGTCTTTAGATGTTGATGTTGCCGGCGATGTTGTGGTGCACGCAATGGCATTAGCAGATTCCTTGGCAGCGCTAGTTATGGTAGCTGAAGGTGGTTTGCGTGCGGATGTCGAGGCGGCTGGTGCTGTTGGTGTGCCACCCGCACTATGTGTACGACGATGCATGATCATGACATTCTGACGTTGGCTAGAGAAATTGCACAGATTACACCGATAAAAGTTTGTATCGGCGCTACTTGCGGCAACCGAATTTGTGTTGTAGTTTGATGTAATTAGGGGTAATGGTAGGGGTTTTCCTGCTTCTGGAGAGCGAGTTGCTGTTGAAGTTGTTGTTGTTGAACGTTGTGGTGTAATATTGAGAATTTTCGTAACAGAATCCTGGAAGAAAATAAATTGATGGGATCAGAGAAGCGCATGTCTTAATGAAATTAAGTAAAAAAATGCAGATAATTATTTTGCAAGTCATGTAAGCAACTTTATGGAAATTCTACTTAAAAAAATATGTAGTTCAAATATCTGAATCTATCATTCATCCATCGAAATCCAATTTTCCTGAGATCTACGAAAATGCGGTCACTAAATCCGAACAGCTACGAACGTAATTATTTGTCGTAAGTACATATCGCACACTGCCTTCAAACGCGGCACAACTCGAAATTTTGCAAATATCTACGCCCAGGCCGATGCAGATGATGTGGCCTGCCGCGCTTCCTTCTCTGTAAGTTGTTTGCAAGAGTGCGCAAGTAGCAGTGAACATGATTCGAAGCTTGGTGTACTGAGAATGTTCTGTCCGCTAACCCAACCAAAACTAGTGTGGTGCTCTTCACTAAAAGGAGAAAGTTGGATGTCCTTGTTCGCCCCACCCTTAATGGAGTCACTATTCAGACTTATTTCGAAGTAAAGTAATTAGATATAGTCCTGGATAGTAAACTTTTATGGAAATCTGACGTTGGACAAAAGATGTTCAAAGTTTTAACAGCTTTCTGGAAATGTAAACAAGTCTTTGGTAAAACGTGGGGTCTGCCCTCTAGAGAAATTCTGTGGATTTACACTCGATGATAAGCCCGATAATCAGCTATGCATCTGTGGGAAATCTGCTTGTCACACTTTAAAGAACGATCGTATAAGTGTGCTTTACGAGAACTTTTCCTACAACACCTGCTGCTACTCTGGATGCACTGCTAACGCGGACCATTTCGTCGTTTAAAGTACAAAACCGCGTATCATCATTCTGCAAATATTGGATTTGCTCGCACAAGTTCTTGGCTCAATCCTTATCCATTCGCCCTGAAATATACTATCCAGAAATGCCATTTCTTTATAAAAAAGAGAACCATTTTGAAATACAGAGTATTTTTACTCTTTAGATTTATGCAACCTCACATACGAGGTGTTGCATTTTGTTGATACGCGGTTTTGTACTTTAAACAACGATTTTAACTTATCTCTTGGGGAACATGTGTTCGTATTTTCAATCCTCAAGGTCATGGAGTACGTTGTGAAAAATAGGTGGAGAAGAAGGTGTTCACGTGTCTGTAGGAGCAGCCAAGCAACACTAAAGGCAATAGCCAGTCCTCTAACTACTTCTAAGCTAGTTCGGCAATGCAGGTCCCAATCTATTATTATTACTAATGACTGGGAGGTGTCGAAGGGCTGCAGCGGGTATTGCTACGTATTTGCTTTCATTGAGCAGATCGGACTGCAGACAACTTGTGGGACTGTTGTTGACTGGTCGCTTCTCGTTGCATAAACACCTGATTGTGATAAGCATACATTCCCACGACAGCCGGTTCTACGTACCGGAATGACTCGGGTTTTACCCGACCAAGAGCTGTTGTTTCGGCGACCTAACCCCGTTTAGACCGGCGATACCCTTCAATCATTTCACGTCTATGGACCAATACCTTGCAACCGGATTGCTCCGCATCCTTCTTCTCCGGGCGGACGTTGAGCCAAACCCCGGACCAGAAACGTACTTCTGCTGCTTTTGCCAGAGACGACTCCATCCGAACTCCACTTCGGTTAGGTGCAATTCCTGCAACGGATGGAGTCACCTAAGAACCTGTTTTGGCCTTAGGTCTCACCGGGAGTGGACCACAAGCTTTGTGGGCCCCTGTTGCTCAAGTCAAACGTCACCAGCCTCCGTGGCTACCCGCTTGCGCAACGCGCAGGTGCTAACCAGCACTCAAAGAGCCTGCACGGCTCCCAGAAGCTCCACTGAGCAACAGCAAACCTCCCCACCCCCTCAACCCTTACACCAATCTACCGGCCGCTCCAACTGGCGTGTGCGAGTCAACCAGCAGCTCCTGATTGCCCACACCATCTGCTCCGTGCGCCAGAAAAAGAGTACACCGGAACGTGACATCAGTAAAATGCAACACATGCATTGGCTGGTGCCACTTCCGTCTATGCTCTGGCCTACGCACCACACGCGAGTGGTCAACAAATTTCAGCGCCCCC
>NW_023458567.1:20387326-20391478 GCF_013731165.1 Rhagoletis pomonella | reverse complement strand
CGGTGGTGCTCTGCAGCAGGGGGCGCTGAAATTTGTTGACCACTCGCATGTGGTGCGTAGGCCAAAGCATAGACGGAAGTGGCACCAGCCAAGGCATGTGTTGCATTTGACTGATGTCACGTTCCGGTGTACTCTTTTCTGGCGCACGGAGCAGATGGTGTGGGCAAACAACAGCTCTTGGTCGGGTAAAACCCGAGTCATTCCGGTACGTAGAACCGGCTGTCGTGGGAATGTATGCTTATCACAATCAGGTGTTTATGCAACGAGAAACGAGCAGTAACACTCCCACAAGTAGTCTGCAGTCCGATCTGCTCAATGAAAGCAAATACGTAGCAAGACCCGCTGCAGCCCCTCGACACCTCCCGGTCATTAGTAATAATAATAGATTGGGACCTGCATTGCCGAACTAGCTTAGAAGTAGTTAGAGGACTGGCTAATGCCTTTAGTGTTGCTTGGCTGCTCCTACAGACACGTGAACACCTACTTCTCCACCTATTTTTCACAACGTACTCCATGACCTTGAGGATTGAAAATACGAAGGCATGTTCCCCAAGAGATAAGTTAAAATCGTTGTTTAAAGTACAAAACCGCGTATCAACAAAATGCAAAACCGCCTATGTGAGGTTGCATAAATCTAGAGAGTAAAAATACTCATATTTCAAAATGGTTCTCTTTTTTATAGAGAAATGACATTTCTGGCTAGTATATTTCAGGGCGAAAGGATAAGGATTGAGCCAAGAACTTGTGCGAGCAAATCCAATATTTGTAGAATGACGATACGCGGTTTTGTACTTTAAACGACGAAATGTTCCGCGTTAGCAGTGCATCCAGAGTAGCAGCAGGTGTTGTAGGAAAAGTTTTCGTAAAGCACACTTATACGATCGTTCTTTAAAGTGTGACAAGCGGATTTCCCACAGATGCATAGCTGATTATCGGGCTTATCATCGAGTGTAAATCCACAGAATTTCTCTAGAGGGCAGACCCCACGTTTTACCAAAGACTTGTTTACATTTCCAGAAAGCTGTTAAAACTTTGAACCTCTTTTGTCCAACGTCAGATTTCCATAAAAGTTTACTATCCAGGACTATACCTAATTACTTTCTTCTTCTTCTTCTTATTTGGCGCTGTAACCGCCTAAGCGATTTTGGCCGAGTCCAAAACAGCACGCCAGTCATTTCTCTTCTGTGCTAACTGACGCCAATTGAAAATGCCAAGTGAAGCCAAGTCCTTCTCCACCTGGTCTTTCCAACGCAGAGGAGGCCTTCCTCTTCCTCTGTTCCCAGCATCGCGGCCCGCGTTGAATATTTTCAGAGCAGGAGCGTTTCTGTCCATCCGAACGACATGGCCAAGCCAGCGGAGCCGCTGAATTTTAATTCGCTGCACTATGTCTATATCGTTGTAAAGCTCATACAGCTCATCGTTAAATCGTCTGCGATATTCGCCATCACCAACGCGTAAAGGTCTGTAAATCTTTTGCAGAATCTTTCTCTCGAAAACTCCAAGAGCCGCCTCATCAGATGCTTTCATTGTCCATGCTTCCGCGCCATACACCAGCACAGGCACGATGAGTGACTTATAGAGTGTGATCTTTGTACGACGAGAGAGGACTTTACTTCTCAATTGCCTACTCAGCCCAAAGTAGCACTTGTTGGCAAGAGTGATTCTCCGTTGGATTTCAAGGCTGACATTATTATTGGTGTTAATGCTGGTTCCCAAATAAACGAAGTCGTCTACTTTTTCAAACTTGTAACTGTCAACAGTGACGTGGGTGCCAAGACGCGTGCGTATGCTCTGACTGTTTGTGTGCTGACAGGAGATACTTCGTTTTGTCCTCGTTCACCACCAGACCCATTCGCTTTGCTTCTCTATCCAATCCCGAGAAGGCAGAACAGACGTAGCCCTTGTTTTTACCGATAATATCGATGTCGTCGGCATACGCCAGCAATTGTACGCTCTTATAAAGTATTGTGCCTGAGCGGTTCAGTTCTGCGGCTCTTATTATCTTCTCCAACATAAGATTAAAGAAATCACACGAAAGGGGGTCCCCTTGTCTGAAACCTCGTTTGGTATCAAACGGCTCGGAGAGGTCCTTCCCTATTCTGACGGAGCTGGTGGTATTGCTCAACGTCATTTTACACAGCCGTATTAGTTTCGCGGGGATACCAAATTCAGACATCGCGGCATAAAGGCAACTTCTCTTCGTGCTGTCGAAAGCGGCTTTGAAATCGACAAATAGATGGTGTGTGTCGATCCTATTCTCGCGGGTCTTTTCCAAGATTTGGCGTATTGTGAATACCTGATCTATGGTGGATTTTCCAGGCCTAAAGCCACACTGATAAGGTCCAATCAGCTCGTTGACGGTGGGCTTCAGTCTTTCGCACAATACGCTCGATAAGACCTTGTAACCTATGCTTAGAAGGCTAATTGCGCGGTAGTTGGCGCGTATGGCGGGGTCGCCTTTCTTGTGGATTGGGCAGAGCACACTTAAATTCCAGTCGTCGGGCATGCGTTCATGTGACCATATTCTGCATACGAGCTGATGCATGCACCTCATCAGCTCCTCGCCGCCGTACTTGAATAGCTCGGCTGGCAGGCCGTCAGCTCCAGCAGCTTTGTTGTTTTTCAGCCGCGTAATCGCTATTCGTACCTCGTCATAGTCAGGCGGTGGGACAGCTACTCCATCATCATCGACTGGGGACTCGGGTTCGTCTTCCTCACTACTTTCAGCGCTGCTACCATTCAGTAGGTTATAAAAGTGTTCCCTCCACAATTTAAGTATATTCTGGACATCGGTCACTAGGTCGCCATTGTTGTTCTTACAGGAGTTCGCCCAGGTCTTGAAACCTTCCGTAAGTCGCCTAACCCTCTGGTAGAATTTTCGGGCGTTCTTCCTGTCGGCCAGCATCTCAAGCTCTTCGCACTCACGTATTTCGGCCTCTCTCTTCTTATTGCGGCAAATACGTCTCGCTTCCTTCTTCAGTTCCCTATAACGGTCCCAATTACTTTACTTCGGAATAAATCTGAAGGTGGGGCGAACAAGGACATCCAACTTTCTCCTTCTAGTGAAGAGCACCACACTAGTTTTGGTTGGGTTAGCGGACAGAACATTCTCAGTACACCAAGCTTCGAATCATGTTCACTGCTACTTGCGCTCTCCTGCAAACAACTTACAGAGAAGGAAGTGCGGCAGGCCACATCATCTGCATCGGTCTGGGCATAGATATTTGCAAAATTTCGAGTTGTGCCGCGGTCGTAGCTGTTCGGTTTAGTGTCCGCATTTTCGTAGATCTCAGGATAATTGGATTTCGATGGATGAATGATAGATTCAGATATTTGAACTACATATTTTTTAAGTAGAATTTCCATAAAGTTGCTTACATGACTTGCAAAATAATTATCTGCATTTTTTTACTTAATTTCATTTAGACATGCGCTTCTCTGATCCCATCAATTTATTTTCTTCCAGGATTCTGTTACGAAAATTCTCAATATTACACCACAACGTTCAACAACAACAACTTCAACAGCAACTCGCTCTCCAGAAGCAGGAAAACCTCTACCATTACCCCTAATTACATCAAACTACAACACAAATTCGGTTGCCGCAAGTAGCGCCGATACAAACTTTTATCGGTGTAATCTGTGCAATTTCTCTAGCCAACGTCAGAATGTCATGATCATGCATCGTCGTACACATAGTGCGGGTGGCACACCAACAGCACCAGCCGCCTCGACATCCGCACGCAAACCACCTTCAGCTACCATAACTAGTGCTGCCAAGGAATCTGCTAATGCCATTGCGTGCACCACAACATCGCCGGCAACATCAACTAAAGACACATCCAACAGCTTCTTGGGCGATGATATTGAGCGCAAATATCCTGTAACACTTGGCACCAGCGCAGCCTACGTACCAAAGTCAGAAAACAATGCTACGCCGTTAAATAGGCGAAACGCTAAAAACAGACAAAAACCGCAGTTGGCGGAAGCTGAAAGCGCGATTTTAAGCGCTGCCAGTTCATCGCGCCAGAAACTACGCTCTTCGTTGCGTATAGATGCCGATGTTACTGAAATTACTTTACCAGATGGCATACCGATTGGCGCGCAGAAAGGAGAACTCAAACTGAGCGATGACGATACCACCGACAACTC
>NW_023458567.1:20359219-20387226 GCF_013731165.1 Rhagoletis pomonella | reverse complement strand
CAGAAAGGAGAACTCAAACTGAGCGATGACGATACCACCGACAACTCATCATCTCCTGCGACAGAGGAGCTGTTGCGCATATGCAGTCCGCGGAAGCATAATTTGGAGGCTGGTGAGATCGGCAGCACGTCGGCCGTGTTGAATAGCACAGCAGAGGAGATACGACAACGCTTGCTGGCTGATTGGAGTGACGGGGAGAAAGACGAAGAAATGTTGGATGACTTCAAGGAGCACGCAAAACGAAGCGATGTGCCTGTCACAGAAGGAGATGAATTCAGAATGAGTGAGTTAACAATTCAAGCAACAGTCATTAAAAAAGATGAGTCGGTATATGCTATCGCGACGCCAATAAATGTGGCTATCAGCAACGCTAGTCCACAAACTTCAAATCCAAATCAGAATCGTATTAGGAACATACCGAAGAAAGATCGGCGGGATGCGGTATTAAAAGAATTTACAAGTGACTACACAGTCAAGTCGCCAGCGGCAATTGTGAACCTGGAGAGTATCAACTGCAGCAGCAGCAACAGCTCCGATTCAGTGGTTGTAGTGGCGGTGGTGCCACCAAATAGCGGTGAAACAATTATTGTTGATGACAACACTGGTACTGATGGTGAAACGGAGGCGTCGGTGGGCGAAGCTGGTACAAATGGAAATGAAACGGCAGCGCACGGTTTACTAGTTAACGACACAAGAAAAGACCTTGTTGACACCTTGGACGAAATAAATGAGGACACATTAGTGCAGGGAGAAAAGCAAGCTAAAGTAGAGTTAGAAGCAGTGGAGTACATAAAAAATGTGGAAACGTATGAGAGAGTAGAACAGAGTGACGATAATCCAATAGTGCATCTGAAGAACGGTGATGAGTTTGTTTTAGTGGGCAGTGAGGTGGCGAAAAACGAAGTTGTGGCCACCGAAGAAAATAAACAGATCGCATCAGACGAAGAAATTGACGGAATCGATTTGAAATTGGAAAAAGAAGAGGAAGGAAAAATGAAAGCCCATAAGCAGCCGGCAAAGCAAAGAGGCCGTGAAAAAAGACAAAAAATCATCAGGAGGCAGAAAACAGCAACTGAAACACTGGCAACCTCAACCGAATCAGAACATGTCCCAATGGAAACAGAAGAACCACTTATGCCTATGTCGCCTCAGCGTTTAAAAGAGGAGGAACGCCCTTTGACTAGCACCGCCGCTGCACAGCAGCAGCAACAACGAACTGATTGTTTCGAGTTCCAAGAGGAAGAAGATGATAGCTGCAGCGACGCACTAAGGTCAATAGCCGACTTCAAGAAGAAATATCTCTCCCCAGACAAAGCGCAGGAGAAAGCGCTGGCAGATAACGGGCTGCCGTCTGAAAGCGAGAAACGCCGCTCTACCGAACAGAAGGACCAGCAGCTGGCGTACGACATCGAAAAGTTGCTGGAACAAACAACAGCGCCCAGCATAGTTGATGCTGCCATACCCGCGGTCGTTTCGCGTACACACTCTTACGGTAGCAGCAAGGAAGAGTTACCAGTAAAGGGTTTGCCGATTAAGGAAAGAGGCAAGCGCATTTTCAAGTCGAGAAATCGTTCACGTATCGAGGAAGTGCCACCATTGGCAGGCGTTGGAATGGGAGGTGTGGCGTCCGTACAAATCGTGGAGGCTATAGAACCAAAGGTGGAGGAACCTGTTGTCATAGCAATGACTGAGGAACGCCAAGACAATGAGAAACAACAAAATATCGAAGAAGCTATATATGAAGCAAAAATTGAGCAAAACAAAGTGCTGGCGAATGTAGAAAAAGTTGGTGTGTATGAAAATGAGCAGCCGCCTGCTATAATGCCACCAACAGATGCTCCGATTGGCAACGAAAAAAGCGAAGAAGTCAGAAAAGTTGAAGCGGATGCCCAAATTGGGTTCAAGGAAGAAACATTCAGAACCGAAAGCGCTGCGGATTCGACAATTTTAAGATTTAAAGCTGTTAATGGTTCTTTAGCCACAACAACCGTAATGGAGGTTGTAAGTTATTCGAGCGTGGAGCAGAAAAATAGCGAGACTGAAGAAGTAAATGGTGAAAATATAGGCTCAATGACGGAGTTACAAATTAACTATGAGCAGAGCTTTGGGGAAATAATTCATGCCGACGAAACAAGTAAAGGGAATGGTGGTGCATCTACACAGCCAGACAATGAAAGAAAGTTAGGAGAAAATGCTGAGCCATATGAAAACCATTCGAAATTACAAGATTTGAGCGATCAGATTGATAATACAAAACAAAGATTGGGAGCTGAAGAAAACTCTAGCGAGCACACGAACTTGAGCGAAAATGAAGTTGTCAATGCTGCTGTAGAGCAGCAAATTCTAACAGAAGTGAAGGGAAATGCTACTGGCAAAGAAGACACCTTTAGACAAGATTCAGTTATAATGCAGGAGACCCCAGCAGACAATGAAAATATTACTGAACACAATTTGCTGCACGCACAGGTAGCTGTGGTCACAGAAGCCGCAGAAGTGCCGTTAACTGAGCCACGATCGAATCTAGATGATAAAGAACCGTTGGGGGAAGTCGACGATTCTTTGGCTGCCGCTCTGAAACATGATATAGCGGAGGATCAGCAGCACGACTCAGCTATGATAGGCGAAGAATTGCCACAAAGCCGACTCACTTCGCCCACTGACGACAACAGTTCGGTTTGCATCTCCGAGGCTGGCGCAGAATTTGGTTCCCCCACTTCAATGCTGGATGATGAACGTTTGCCAACAATAACTGGTAGACTGATGACTCCCACTGATGCGCTGATGGAGGTAATACCAGCGGGCAGTGAAGAGGCGAAGATATTGGAAAGTGAAATTGAAATGGTAGGTGTAGGCGATGTTCACAGAGACGGGAAAGTGCAAAACACCCTGGAAACTGCGTTGTTTGTAGCAGGTGGCGAAGGAGGTGGAATAGAGTTAATGGAAGAAGTGCCAGCGAAAGAGGGCACCGGTGAACAGGCTGTCATTGTAGATAGTAGTCAATCGGAACGTGTTGAAGAGTCCAGCGAAGTTGTGGAAGGTAAAAGTAAGGAGTTGATGCCACCTATTGGCCCGGAGGGGCATAACAAAATGGAAGAAGATGTGAAGGAGCCTTCAGTAGAGCAATCAAACTTTGATGAGCAAATGACTGTAGCAATTGAGCAAGCCACATGCGATAACACGGACAATCTAGCAGCACACAGTGTTTCAGACGAAAGCGACAGAAAAAATTTACAAGACTACGAAGCGAATGTTGAAGAATTGGATGGCGAAAAGAGGGCGGAGAATGATAATTTGGTAAGCGTGGAAAGCGGAGAGACGCGAGAACAAATTCAGGCTGAAACTCTGACTGAGATACAAGCCCTCGATACGCATGATGAGAATTGCGACCACTTAGGCGAAAGTGGAAACGCGGAAGAACTTACGGATAATAGCTTTAAAGAACAAGGAGACGCAAGTAATGCGCAAGGCGAGCTACCGCAGGATGTATTGCATGATGCTGCAGCGGAGGAGCAACAACAGGCGGAGCAACAGGAGAATGAAGTCAATGCCGCGGAGCTTTTGAATAACGAATCAAAAGTGGTTCCTGAAGAACTAGCTGCTGTAATAGCCACTGAGAATATTGACGACGAAGACTCGGATATGGACGACGATTTCATCGAAAGCCCACCGCACGAACCACTTTCCGGTCACGAAGGCGATGCGGAAGCGTTGTCGCTGAGAGCTAAAGTGCTAACTAAAACTCAAAAGCGACGTATAATAAATAAAAACGAAAATTCAAACGCGCCGCCAGAGACTGAAGAAGGAAAGGCACAACTTGAAACTAGCGCTGAGCGCTTAAAACGCAGATCAGCGAACTCAGCAAGCGTTTCACCACAACGCATAGGTGAATTTACCAAAGAGGTGACTAGCGGAAAACGTCTAACTCGATCGACGCGACAGCAACAAGCCAAATCGAACGATTATATGAAAGAGCTAGACTTGTCCGATCTGGACGAAGCAACAACCAAAGATGAAAACGAGGGAAAGGAGTTAACGACGCCAGCACATCAGCAACAACGAAAATCAACGAAAGTATCAGTTGTAACAGTAAAAGTGAACGAAACAAACGAAAATTGTGAAGCTGCGTTCGTTGAAGTTGTTGCCGCGACGCATGAAGCAAACGAACCTGCAGTAACAATACCTGACGTTGTGCACGCGGAGCCCATGGAAACAACACCTAGCAATGAGCAAGCGTCTGAAGTGTTTGTTGAAGAAACTCCTGCCAGTTGCATACCTATAGTAAAATCTGTTGGATCCACCCGCAAACGCCGTATTGCGGCCAAAGCTACACCCCGTCGAAATGCCAGCGGCGCCACACAAATCGATGCTATACAAGAGAGCGAATTAATAGAGCAAGAAGAACTGATACAGCGAGTAAAATGTAGGCGAGTGGAGAGCTCGAACGACGAAAGTGATACAGGAATTGAGATCATTCAAACACAAGAAGAACACAACGCAGCTGATGACGAGGCAAATTCCGAATCTGCTATTGACAATTATATTGAAGTGGATCCCGCAGAAATGCAAGTTGAAGACAATGCCGACACTAATGCTCAAGGCGACGAAGGCAATACCCCACTTATAGTAGAAGAAGAGCAATGCATCATTGAAGAAGTTTACCTAAATGATACAACTGCACCGATTGAGGAGACTGTAGATGCAGCAGTATCTGAGATAAACTCACTGCGTCCGCAAGATGTATCCAATGCAATCGAGTATGTCGACTACGCCTCGATTGAGCATCAGCAGCCGATAGAAGAGGTGATTGTCGACGCTGTTAACACAGTAGAAGCGACTGCAGACAGCGATACGCTTAACAATCTGAATAGCAGCCCGAATGACGCGAGCGCACCTGTGCATCAGCAGAAAGCTGCCGCTGTCCACGATGCGCAGCCACAAGCAAATAATGTATGGTAAGTTAAATGCGTAGCTATTTTATAGAATTGTCCAAGCCAGCGTACTTATTGTTATGCGTTTAACCTGCCCTTTTATTCAAGGCTTACATATACATATACTTATTGTGAACCTTGTCATTATGGTAACTCTTGTAATTGGTATAGAGGAGCCTCTTTGGTTTGTGCGATAACAATCCAGGAAGAACTGGTTGCTGAGCATATGATGTTGTGCCCCTTTAAAGACACATTAAAAACGTACATCGAAGGCAATCCCGTTCCTGGAGAGACATTCTGACAGGTCTTTAGTTTTGTCAGACTAGTTTCAGGCTCCCACCAAGGCGCAGTGTACTTTACAATCGGAAGATCAATCGCCTTGCAGTTTCTTTGCCTTTGCCATTACGAACAATGTTCCCCGTATGGAAAAGCACTCTGGCGTTTGAGAGAATTTCGATATGAAAATTAAACAACAGTTGAGACAGACACTGCATATGAGACGCTCAAACTCTTCGCAGTTTGAAGGTCTCATCACCGAAAGATATTGTCTCAGATGGTTGTATCGTCTCAGTCCATGAAACAGGACTTCTCCGATTTTTTAAAGAAGCGCGATGTAGTTTGTACTGTCGATAGCCTTCGAATATTACCGAATGAGGAAGCTCGAAGTTCAAAATCGTGGCAAGTGGCGATTTTAAAAAACGGCAATTTCTTCGATTTTCATCCGAAATTTTCGTATTTGTTATATGAGCCATTCATTTTTAAAAGCGCAGTTACCCACGGACGCAAAAACGGAGAACGTGTCAGCTGACACGATCTATCTTATGGGATCTGCGTGTTAAAAAAAACCCTTTCTACGTACTTCTACGCTACGCTACGTACACATTCGTGGGTAACCGCGCTCTAAGTCGGACGGATTTCGTATAAAAATGATATCTCTGATTCGCTTCCAAATTTTTTTTATGGGTTCTATACATGAAATAAGCTAACAAGTATTCCAGGAAATTTTGTTTTAATTTTTTTCTTCGGAGATATGATGTGTCAAAGTTGGGATTTTTCCGTGACTCGTTATATCTCGGGTTCTGCTCATCGTAGAGACTTCATCTTAGCGTCGTTTTAAACGGGCTTAAATTTCTATAGATAATATGGTTATGATTGCTCTAAAGCTACCCAGTACTGCGAGGCTCCACCAATTACCTCAGAAAAAGTAGTTTATTTCTAGCTATGCAGCAACTAACTTCAAATTGATGTATAATCAGCTAGCAGCCTCATTGAAATAAACCAAATGCTTACACTTTCGATACATATCTTTGCAAATAGTTCATTATTAGTTGTAAAATGATCTAACTGTGGGCAATTAACTATTTTAGCATGGAAAGTCATCTGTAAAAGAAACATACTGACTTTGCATTGCTTTAAGCCAAATACATTTTAAAGTAGTTGAAATCAAATGCAGAGTCGGACAATCGACTTGCTGCTTGCACACAATGCAAACTGAACATCTGAAAGCACATTAAAATACCTGGCTGTAGCTGATCGTGCAAAGATGTTTGCTACAATTGGTTGCGGCCAAGAATGTCCATGTTCAAATCTCATAAGGCGAAACGTTTAACTTTAAATTTTTAATTTCGGTTTTTCTTAATTATGAAAAGCATCGTGTGAAGTGCAGAACGAAAGCGTAATCAAACGGTTGGCTTTAAAGTGCTTTAAGTCAAAAGCGTTCTAATCCAGAGTCGAATAATTGACTGATGCCTAGGACATCGCCATGTTAAAGTCAACAGTTCGTTCCAAGGAAGAAATTCAGATCTTCAACTAGTTGTGTGTTGGGTAAAAGACTAGTTGAACATCGATAATTAAACTAGTTTCTTTCGGTACTGGGTGACTAAGCTATTAACAGTTGAACTTTTTGAAGTTGATTTGCTTAGGCGGTTACAGCGCCGAACAAGAAGAAGACGGAGATGTTGACGCTTGGTTGGGCTCAAATGATACGTAAAGTACCAGTCGAGCGTCTGAGATACGTCTTTCGGGTATTCGATTTTGAAACCGCCGCTTTTCACATAACGGTAAATTTCAGAAATGCTTGAAACTTTAATATTTCGAAATTTAAGGACGCTAATTTACTCAAAATTGATACACCCCGGCTTACCAAGTAGCGGTAGCTTGCGGAAAGCTGAAATCCATATATTTAATACTTGCGCCGGGTATTTAATGTTCGGCTCCGCCCGAACTTAGACTTTATTACTTGTTTCTTTATTATTTTTGCTTATTTATAATTATGTAAATTATTTTTAATGAAATGTATTGCTCAGACGGAAAGAAATGTTTTGTCGACAAACATATGTCCGTAGCTGTGAAATACGGTGTTACGTTGTTCTTTCAAATGACCATAGAGAACGGGTATGTTGCGAATATTTGCATTTTTGGAGGGTATGCATGTATGTTAAATATGTATGTGTATTCCGCTACTTTAAGCATGCCATACCATCAGAAAACAAAGAAGTATATTTCTTTACAATGAAATCGAACAAAAATAATCAAAAGTAATCACCAAATTTAATCAACTACTTTTTTTGATTACACAGGTTTACAAAAAAAAGCATATGCATATTAAACCAAACCTATATATCCCTATTTAAATTCGACACGCCGAATGCGAATCCGAAGTCCGTTAGTCTCCACCACGTCAGGTTCGTGGTCAGTTGAAGGTCAGGTAGGGAAAAATTCATTGAATAAACCTGAAAATTCCTATACATAAGGTTTTACATTCGCTGAACCCGAATCGGAGGTCCGTTAACCTCCATAATGTCAGCTTCGAGGTCATTTGTAGGTCAAATAGGACATAAAATTTATTTAAAAAAAAAAAAAAAAAAAAATTGTTTTTGTTGTCACTGAAACCGACTATGGAGGTCCCTTGATTCCTCAAGGTCATCTGGAGGTCCTCCCAAGGTCAAATTCCGATGAATTTTATTAAATTTTCATGTTTATTCAATGAATTTTTCCCTACTTGACCTTCAAATGGCCACGAACCTGACGTGATGGAGGCTAACGGACCTCGGATTCGCATTCAGCATGTCGAATAACATAGGGATAAATAGGTTTGGTTTAATATGCATACACTTTTTTTTTGTAAACCTGTGTTATTTTTGATTATTATAGATTATTTTTTTAATGACAAATAATCATGATTGTTTTTTGATTAATTCTAATTATAATTGATTACTAATTTCTCGGTTAAAAACACTAATTGAATTATACATTACGAATACCGAACCTATGTAATCGTTTTGATTAGTAACAGTAATCCAAAGTTAACAGGTCTGATTTTAAGTAGTTCGATTAATCATCGTTTCGTTAATCAAAATCTCGATTACTCGAGTAATTGACTATTCGGATAACTGATAAACCAACTTGCTTGAGTAATCGAATAATCGCACAGCCCTAATCGCTACCACTGAGTTTTCAAAAATTATCCTTTTTTACTTATAACTCTTTAATCATTCGAGAAAAAAGAATCACACAATAATTTAATGTTTTCTCAATGTATTTCAAACAATTTGATGTATAATTTATATTTGTGCGTTCAATTTAAAAATTTACGTTTTTGTTAGCGTTAAATCACACGGTACCGAAGATAACGCTTAACGTTTAAAAACAAATATCGAAAATTTCCATTTGAAAACAAATAATTTTAAATTTATCGACAACTATTCATAAGCGCACATAAAGTTTGTCGCTTACAGCCAGAGTTGGGCAAAATTTATTCGAATGTCGAATAACAAATGAATAAATTGTTTTTCTTGTTATTCGTAAATAATAAATAATTTTGTTTATTAAAAAAAAAAAAAAAATATTCGAATGACGGATAAATTATTTTATTCGTTATTCGAATAATTATCTTCGTTAATTATTTGAATAACGAATAAAATAATAATAAAACAAGTAATTTATGTATATAGATATGTACATATATTTATGTATAAAATGATAACCTTTTTCGTTGCGATTTAACTCAAACCCCTGGATAGATTTAAATCAAATTTTCGGAAGTTATTCCATGCGCATAAAGTCCTATTAAAGGCTACTAGAAAACTCCTTGGTGGCGATGGAGCCGAGTTATTTATAAAAGCCGTATTTATGAACTGCAACATGCAAAGGTTTATTTTTATACGTATAAAAAAATATCTGACTCATTAATTCTCTGTTTCGTTTAACATCAACTATTTCTATCTAATTTACTAAAATTTTTAATGTTTATTGGTACAGTTACCAAAATAAAGTATACTGTGGTCGAATTTTGCAAAAAAAACTGGGTTTAGTAGTTCTGGAGCTTAGAGGTACTATCCTAATTCGATCGCCGATTTTCCGTTACGTGCTTACGAATTGTTCGAAGACTATATTAATGTACATATTTATGTATATGAATATTAATATTTTTAAATTTATTTAAATTTATTTTGCAGCATCAACACTTCGCCCATGGAGAAGGTCCGCATCAACGTAGACGTCGCCAATCCACTCTCCACGCAAATAGCCAACATTTTAGCCACAAAATCTGCTGGTGGCACAGGCACAAAGAAGTCCAATCTTGAGGAGTCTATACCATCATTTATAATTGAGCGGCCAGGGCAGACAGTTGGATCTCAATCTCAACATACACCATCCTCAAACCTAGACTTCACCATCGGCGAACAGGATGCCGTTGCACATGTACAACAAATGTGTCCACAGGTTAAAATCACACGCAAAGAGAAATTTATTGACGAGCCGCTTACAACTGACGTAGCTCAACAGGAGACTACTGGCGCTATGTTCGATATTAGCAATATGCCCATTGTGCTGGGCAATGAGCACTTTATGTCCGCACAGGGTGATATGCAAATCGTGCTAACTTCGTCCCCGGATGCTGAAACAAATTTGCGCGCAGATGGTCCACAGATTTTGCAACAACAAATTCTACAAACTGCTTATAGAACATCAACGCAAACGGGCCAACAACGACAACGCAAACGTTCAACTAATCAACAACAGCAGCAGCCGTTGCAACAAGCGAGCAATGCAAATAGTCAAGTATTGGGTAATAATAAGCCTGGCATAATCATAATCAAAGCGGCACCGAGTGATTTGATAATTCAGCAATCGCAGCCGCCAGTACTGCAGGGGTCGCAACAGCAATCGCAGGCGATTGCCGGAGGCGCCGCGCAACAGTTGGCTATATCACCTACCGAAAAAACAACGACCACCACTTATAATCTGGGTTCGGGGGTCACATTGCGTCCAATAGCTGAGCCAAAGCAGAAACAGCAACAACGCCAGCAACAGCAACAACAGCAGCAACAGAATCAGCAAACGTCCGCGAATAAACCAAAGTCACCGGCGGCCGCTGCTACTGGCGGCCGCAAGCAGGCTGGCAACACAATTACCTTGCCCAGCAGCATTACGGTAAAGCAGCGACAACAAAAAATAACGGATGGTATAACAAGCGCAACCACCACAACAAAAGCAGCACCAAGTGAACAACAGCTTTCACAGTCCGCCTCTGGGAGTGGCATCAAAACAGCACAAAAGCGTAATCATCCAACAAATTCGCGTCGCTCGCAATTGCAGTCGCAGGCAGTACAGCAACGACGCCGAACTGGTACAGCCAGCAGCCTGGCGGAGTTGCAGCAGCAGCAAGAGGCCGTTGATGAGGATGCCGCGCTATTGAATCGACGCCTCAGCTATACAGAAGCACATGCGCCACCGCCCACCAAAATTCCCCGAAGTGCCGACAATCACAGTGAGTCAACATTTGCGGCGACGGCAGAGCAGCAGCTTTTACAGCTCCAGCAGCAGCAACGACAAAAAATACAATCGCCAACAACAACGCAGCCACCTCCACTGCATCCGTTACAGAATCGCAAGCAGCGTCATTCGCTGTCGCAACAGCATCGTAGAATGAGCACAAAAGCTGAGGCGACGGCGCCACAAGAGCAACAGCAAAAACAACAACAGCAGCAGCAACGATTGCAGTCAACGCAAATGGTGTTGCTGGATCAGCAGCAGAGTCAGTGCTTAGAAGAGCAACAGCAACAACAACAGCAGCAAGAGCAGCACGTAACTGCTGTACATATATCAGAATTGGCGGCGTCATCGTCAGCAGAGGAGATTATACCAGCGGAATTTGAAGCAGTAGAGCTGCAACCGTCCGAGGTCTACACTGAAGAAATTTTAGCAGAAGAGTTTGAAGCGAACGAAGTAAGTAAAAGGATGCAGTGTAAATGGGTATTTAATAATAACATCGTATCTCACATCGTTGCTAAAGTGCAAAAAAAAAATCTTAACTAATTAGAATTTTTTATTGCACAAAACGATGTGGTGACTTATAGTTCGATGAACGGCATCATAATCAATCAAAAAGTGAATTTTGGATTTTTGCAGCTTTTTGTATTTCAGCGACGATGTGAGTTACTCCCTTCCCATACCTTCGGAGCTTCTCGTCCGATTTGTGGCGTGCGCCTTGATGTTGTCACTCAAAGGGGAGGGCAGAAATACACTCGCAGGTTTGACTTTGCCTGCCGAGGGGCGACCGCTATTAGAAAACATTTTTTTTTGTTTTTTATTCTTGATGTTGGGTTGAACCGGGCTTGAATCCATGCCCTGCGGAGTGGCAGCGCTGCACTGCTAACCACTATACCACAGCGGCCGCCAATGTAAATGGAAATTTTCATCACAAAAATAAAACTATCGCGGGATAGAGTGCTCTTATCACGTTCTTCTTATTATATTAGGCAACGTAAATTTAAAAGTTGATTAAAAAGTCTTCGACGTCGTAGAAAGTATTTCTTCCGCATAACACTTATCGGACAACGTAAATAAAATATTTGGTCCCTGATTTAAGGAAAATTGTGAGCGTCAGATCATATAGAATACCAATGAAGTTAGAGCTAAGCTGCTTGACCCCTAGTGGGACTAAATAAAGCTTGGTGCCTTGAGAGAAAAAATTTAAATGACTCTACCGTCGACTCATCATCGACCAGATGAACTAACGACTGTTGGGTCGGTGGGGCTCTATTTAAATTAATAAGCGTGTAGGTACATATGTTTTTCCAATAGCTGTCATTTGATTCTGCAAAAATATTATTTACATATGTGTTTCCAAAAAAAGCAATACCACTTAGAAATTTCCCATTCCAAACTCTCAGAGCTATCTAAGAGATATGTAGCTAATGATGACATCTCTATTTCAAGGGCAAATAAATCTCCTTGGGATAATCTAGTCCTTTTATGATATTTCACTGTGTCCCATTGTTCTCTTTGTTCAAGCTTGTCTACGAAAAAACAAGTTTTACTCTTTTATTGTCGAAAAGGGACGAAGAAATAAGTCCGCGTCCCTTAAAAGAAAAAAGCTTGAGCCCGATGAGATTCTAATTGATGATATATACTATTTTCGTCAGTTGTAGGCGTAAAGTATGAATCGAGGACTAATTATTTTCGAAGAGATTGATTCTGGCCTACTCACTTTATAGACCAGTAACACAATTTTTCCTAACTCGAAAAATTTACCTTAACTCGAGAATTACATTGGCAGCTCAAAAAATATATCGATATCTTGAGAAATTTATCGACAACTCGAGCTGTTTAGGCGCGACTGCTAACACCACGCACCTAAAAGTATGTCATGCACTGCTGCATGTTCAAAAATTTCCTTTATGCAATTTATGAAACTTTTGAACATGCACTTCTCACCTGCCATCTAATAAAACTTTCTTAAGTTATACTTAGATGTCACTTCAAAGTATGTTCATCCTAGTCTGATTCATCCTCCAGACAATGTTTCCAGAGCTTTTTGCAGACTCTGCGTGGCTTACAACTATGCTGAGGTGGTAACAGATGTTTACCATTGGTCACAGTGCCTATCCACTACTTTTTGGTCCAACAAATATTTTTTAAATATATAAATACAAACATACTGGTCTCTTCTCTCACCAAGTTATTCACGAGGAATGTGTCGATAACTTCAGAGTTATGTCGGTAACTCAAAAAATATTTCAATAACTCAAGAAATGCATACATCGATAACTTAAGTATCGATATATGTTAGAAACTCAGATAAATATACATACATACATATGTACACATAACTATTTGTAAATGTGTATCGATAAATACATACGTACATACATACATATCGAGCGCTATTTTCGATTTTATCTGAAGTAATTGACAGAACCCAAGTTTTATAGGAGAGGGTTTTTTATTTCTGCCTTAAACTGTATAATAATTTATTTGGACCCTTATTATGAGTTGCATTCGATTTTCGATCTTCGCTGGTTATCGAAGGTCGAAGATCGAAAAAAGAAATTCGTATTATGAGCTATGCAACCATGTCGACATTTTCGTTGAGTATCGAATCTTCTCTCGAACAAAATTTTGCTTTCGATGGTGTGGAGAAGTGTTAGAAAATTGTGAAAAATGTATAATTTTGCCAAAAAGTAAGGAAACAAGTAATGTGAACAATCTAAACGAGCGAAGTTCACAGTAGCGCTATTTTTCGTCGAATGCGCGTCATAATACCAAATGAAAATTCGTTCCATCAGCACTTTCGACCACAGTCGAAGATCGAATACAACTCATAAAAGGGGCCTTGGTTTTATATAGGCAGCACTATCTTTTTAATAGGAGTAGGTATTAATTTTTTACATGGCTTAATGTTGAGAGATATGATACTTATCGTGAACAACTGAGAGGCAATTGGTCTAAGTATTGGCGCTTACGATAGATTTTAAATTGTGTAATCTAGACATCTAAAATACGGGGAGTGCGGATGCTTTAAGGATTGTTTGAAACAAAAAAAAAAAACCTGAAGTTAAGTCAATTAAATACATACACTGCCCCTCAGCAGAATAAACTCAGCTTATATTTACAACTTTAACTGTTTGGCGCATCTACTAGATTGTCCACATGCCATCTTTGTAAATGCAATGTTTAAGCCAATTCAATTCTCAGACAAACAACGCCAAAACCACCACATCGAGAATACCACTTGATATTTTTGACGGTGTTTAAATCAATGGGAAACAGAATAGGTTTCGTGCAAATATTGTTTCATTTAATATCTGGTTGCATGAACGGCAAAAATTATAAGAAAAAATGGTAAGATCAAAATCTAAGCAATTTGAAAAGAGATTCAAGAGGGCAATTTCGAATTCAGTTGCAATTTTTTCTATACTAGTTCATAAAATATTTTGATAACAGAAATGGTCCGATTTTTAAACATTCAGTTGTAGAGGGAATTTTACTTAAAACTACAGCCAAAACTGCTATTCGCAATGACGTTCTGTGCTCACATCGTCGATTAAGATAAAATTTTAACAAGTCGTTATAACCGATTTGCAGCAAATATGGCTCGATATATGGATGAACATCGCGTGCTTACGATTTGTCTTGAGGAGATAATTAAAATACCGATTGATGTATTGATAATTATTTTTATGTCGATAACTCTGTGAAATTACTGATAAATGTAATAAAATGTATGTCTATACATATCCAAATCCGCCACATGCAATCCTAACGATACACTATGGCTGAAATAAGCACTTTCTGCGGCCAAAAATCAACAAATGCAGATAGGCGCTTAAAGACGTGTACACATGCTTCTGAGAACCTTAAAAGACGTTGGTTTGAAAATCAGAGAAATCGGCAAACACCCACAACCACAGCCCAAATACCGGGTGTCCCAGACAACCCGTCCACCCTTTCTAAAATGGTTTCCGGTTTCGACCGGAAGTGAGTTAAACAGACCGGAAGTCGATTATTTTAACCGGAAGTTCATTCCAGAGAAACGTTTTTGACAAAAGTTACGTATTTTTGTCCGAAGAATCCAAATCTGTGGTAAAGCATGTATGTCCATTTTAAACTAATGGGCTCCCGGTCCACCCACACGTTGAATATTTGTTCATTTTTTACTTTGATGTCGTCTGAAAATAGTAATTTTATCTAACAGCAGCAAGATGCAGCAGACAATGCATACACCAAATGAAAGTAGATATAATATGCCCTTTTATCGGATATATATGTGTGAATATCATATCGGGCGAAATCGGACAGAAAGAGTCACACTCCACGAAAAAAGCATAATATGTTTAAATTTGTATAATCATAACATGCACTTTGAAACAGTGAATTTTTCAAAAACACAAATGTTTTTTAAAGCCACAATTGTTACAGTCAATAGTACATACCATTAGTATTATTTTCCACTGCAAAAATAAACACACCTCAAACTTTTAAAGTACGTAAAATGCATCCGCGTTCATCATAATAATATTGTAGCACAAACTGAAACCAAAAAAAGAACATACTTTACATTGACAGATAGGGGACTAGGGTTGCTTTGCGATCGTCAATATCTATATAATTTCTTTTCTAATTAGAGTATCTAGAATAAAATCCGAATGTTAAAAAGGTTTAAAGCAAGAACTGAAAATTGGACTTTTGGCCGCAGAAAGTGCTTATTTCGGCCATAGTGCGATAGTACAAATTTCTGTTCTTTAAAGCCCAATTTATGTATATCGGGAAGAATTGTTAATCACATTACCTTTGTAATTTGAATTTATGGCATTCGATACGATACTAAGGTTCTGGTACTCGATTTCAAAAAATATCGGTTTAAAAGCTATCGAGTAAAAAATATCGGTATCGAGTGCCAAAAGTATCGGTATGGTATCATATCGTGCGAAATTCGTGTCCTTATCGGCGGCTATGTTAGCAAGTAAACTGCCACATTTGGGGGTCGGAAAACCGCCCGTTATCGTCGAGGAAGCCACATAAATTAAATCGTGTTCCATAAATAATGGGAATGTCTGCTCTTTCTCCAGAAGAGCAAAAGCGAAGATAACAGGGAGCAGTTTTGGGGGAAAGCCATTATTTACCTTTCAACTCAAAGAGTATATAATGGAAAACTTAATTATAAGACAATATTTACTCATCATTGAGCTTTTCACTAATAAGTTTTCTTTCTTTTTTTTTGCAATTGCAGCATACTCCATCGGTAATAGCCGTGCCATCACAGCCAGTGCCAGGCTACCCGGATACATTGTTGCTATGCAGAAGGGTGGGTGACGAGTGGGTCCCAGTGGTTGCACAACCTTTCTTCTACACTGGCAGCGATCAGCAATTGAGACCCATACCGAAGGAAGTACTGATCGGCCGCCCGATATTAACGCCTAGCACAGATAAGACGACCGAATTCCCAATCGAAACCGATGAACTGCAGATGGTGGCCACTGGTGAAACCTACAAAGAGGAGACTGGAGTCACCATTTTAATTGGTAACAATTATGTGCATATGGAATGGGATCAATTCTTGGAAGTGATGCGCTCTAATGACGACGTGTACAATCTCCGCGATGAGAACGGACATGTGTTCCAGCTGACACGAGATGCCTTGGTAGCACTGCAACAAGATGCTAATTTGCAAGACAAATATCGCCAATTGCAGCAGCTGTTGGAAGAGCAACAATTGGAGGAGCAGCAGCAGCTGGAGCAGCAAGAGTTGCTGCAACAGCAGTTCATACAGCAATTGCAAACAGTTACAGTAACGGGGGAGGAAGGGCTTGAAGCGGATATAATACCACTCCTGCACATAGATACAACGCAAACGCTGCAACTGATAGGCACCGATGATGGCAATCTAATACTCCAGCCAACTTTAGTACAGCCGCCACTCTCCCCACCATGCACCCGACCAGCGCTCACCAATGCCACAAATGCGCTTCTCAATCAGACACCCATCATGTCACCACTCGAGAAGCCATCCACCGCAACAGCGACCACTTTGATGGCGGACGGCACTGGACAACACATCGATTTAGGATCATCAACCGCACCCGATCATCTTGTGGCAGCTGGTTTTATATCGGATGATGCACCCAGCCGTCCAACATTAGGCGATAGTCTGGCCGTTATAGGCGTCGTACCCACGCAACCCACACTACTGCCTACCACTGTTACCAACCCGGCGATTGCGCCGCCAAAGTCCGATTTAATACCGAACATGACAACAGCCGCTCAAATGCACGCGCAATTCCGTCATGCACAACGTGCAATATACAATGATCCAGGGAGTTAATATTGTACCAATGTGCTGTATTTAGACAATCTGCCCAGTGGCTTGGAGGATGTGCGAGCGTTGAGAGAAGGCGGCGCAATGGGGAATGTTGTTAACGCGAGCACTACAGAAGCTGATGCGACTGCGGCGGAAGCGGCTGGAGGTGTAGGCATGGGCGTGGATGAGGTGAATGATATGAATGATGTAAATATGGATGCAAATGTGGTAGGTTTCAACGAACATTACTTTTTCAATTAAACATCCGTTACACAATTACACCGGCCACATTGTATAACCAATCCCACTCCAACTTATGGTGCAGACCAAGTTACTTCCTACATACTCCCAAATATTTCTTTATGTAGCAGTAGTTACCTAGTACTATTTAGTTATATTTAAGTATGTATGTAATGAGTAGTTGCTTTACACCGAAAGTGAATATTTTGCGTGCACAGGTGTAATTCAAAAAAGCTAGCTTTTACTATGCGTTAAATAAAATATTTTAGTATATAATGTGTATAAATATGAGTCAGCAGTAACTGAGTTTATCCTGCGTAGATCTGATTCCTTTTGGAGGTTGTTGCGCCGCCAATTCAATCTATGCTACCGGAATGATCCGCTTTTGTACTGGTACCGCTTTCTAATAAAGCAAATACGGGGTTTTCTCTATTTCCACATCCGACGTGGGGAAGTCATTGGCTACCACCGATCCACATGATTTATGCCGGTCTAGGTAGGTATCCGGCGCCGCTGTGGTGTAGTGGTAAGCAGTGCGCGCTTCCAATTCGCAGTGTCTAGGTTCAAGCCCTGGTAAAAGAAACATCGCAAAAAATATAGAAAAGCGGGGTTTTTCTTAACAGCGGTCGCCCCTTGGCAGGCAGTGCCAAACCTCCGAGTGTATTTCTGCCATGAAAAACAGCTTCTCATAAAAATACAACCGTAGTTCGGAGTCGGCGTAACATCAAGGCGCACACAACAAATCGGAGGAGATGCTCGGCAGCAGGGATCACACGATTTGTACATTTGTACAGAGTTGTACATTTTCACAGTTACAGAGAGGTGTTGTTTGGAAAGTTGTTAACGAGCTGAACTCATTCCCAACAAAAAAAATTCTAAGCAACACCACTCTGCGGCTGCGAAATGTACAAATCGTGTGATCCCTGCTTAAGCGCCAATCTATTATTATTAGGTAGGTATCCATCGTCCCAAGAAAGTCAATGCAGGTTCGTCGCCAAAAATTCTCGTAAGTGAATATCAGTGGTGCCTAAAAGTATACACCATAAAAAGTAACACATACCATGTGTAGGCAGCCAAATTTGGCAGTTGAAGGGCATCTAACTAGATGTTGCATGTGGTTAGGCGCACCTGCTTTTCTTTTGTAGACTTTTAGCGGCCACAATTAGCGATAGGGAATGCTAGAATCCGGTTGCATGATGTTAGATTTTATCTTTCTAGGACGACATCGGATAAGTGACCTCAGTTAACATAAATTTGTTAAGAAACTTTGTATGTAACAATAAATAATTTGCACTTGCTTGGCACAAATTGAGAAGTTGTCAACTAAATATAACAGGGGTTTTCACACCGAATTCGTTTAAGTTGTACTTGGTATTCTTTAACTCGGTAAACTTTTCCAAGTGGGAACATCATTTTGTTATTATTTTTCGTTAAACAGAAAACGAATCCTTTAATCAGCTTTATACTTACTCATTATTTGTAATGTAATTTCCCTGCAAACCAAAGTTCCCGAAATCTTAACAAAATCTTTAGGAGTATCTCATTTCTTTAAGGATTTTTTCACGAATCTTCAAAGAAAATTATATGAAGTGGTTGACACGAACTCGTAAAGAAATTTCTGTACGAAAAATACAGAAAATTCTGAAAAATTCTGCCAGAAATTCTTCACATAGCAACGTTATTTTCATTGCTTTACCGATTTTCTTTTGAAATTTCCTAAAAGAATCGATGTGTGCCCAGTTTAGTTCATTTTTAGAAAATTCTGCAAAAAATCGGATGAGAACTTTACGAATTCTTTAAATTTTCTCTACAATTCAGAATACTCTGAAAAAATGGTTTGCTGGGTTGTCAGCACAAATCAGCCGGTGCGTTAACGAATTTCTTTAAGATTCCCTTAGAAATTTATCAGAGCTCACAGCTCGGTAACTCGGCAAAATTTTTTTCGGCCTTCTTCAATCAAATTCGGAAATAGGCGTTTCAAACTGGCAGCCGAGATTGGTTGATCTTCCTCTCAGCCGTCGATATGTAAATTTCATAATACCTGAGCATATAGATAAGTAAAATCTTAGGTCATTAATACAATTTTCTTTGCTCATGCCCCCTGGCGGTAACTTGCGTGTGTTTTTGTTTTTTGTAATGGTTTCACTGTCAATAACAAAAAATCAGCTCAAAACTTCAACAATCTCAAATCATTACCAATGGTGTGACCAGCACTGGCTTTAAGCAATTTATAAACAGGCTTGGTCTTGTCTGCATTGCTAAGGATATTGAGAACATGTGCCAATCGCGCGATGTTAATATGTATTCGCAAAGTGAAAGTGCGGTGGAAAGGAATTTACTCTAAATACTTTATTGTTTCATAGCCTACTCTAAAAGCGACTAGAGCAACTGAGAAACCAGCTTTTTTGGTGGGCTAACTCACAGCAAGCAACCTGCTGTTTTAAGAACCAATTTTAAATAGGGACAGAAAACCAAAGGTATGCACGAAACTAAATCTCGTTCTCGTTGTTTTATTCCTAAGTTGCAACCAAAACCGAAACGAGAACAAAAGAACAAAAATTTCGCGAGTCTTTTTACAAGAACGAAAGTGACGAACAAAACCCTGTTGAACATTCCCCAGGCGAAAAACATCCGAACAATACTTCGGGAATTTTTTTAAGAGAACAAAACGGGAACAAAACTCACCGAAACGTTCTGGCAGTGAACAAAAGTTTAAGAAACTTTCTCTCCAAGAACAATTTTGGAACTAAAGTCACAGGAACGTTATGACAGAAACCGAACCAGGAACAAATCTTGTCAGAATTATTTGCGAAGAATGGAAGCGAGAAAAAAAATTGTCTTTTGTAGCGCTGCATTAGTTTGAAATGTTTGAATAATAAAACTAATTAAAAAAGAACTGAAAGTTCATTATGTATGCAAATTAAGTCAACGAAAGACTTAAGACACGAACTTTTCTTGCACATAAAATGAAAAATTGTTCCATAAATGGAACGATGATGATGAATGATGATAAACGATCTGAATGTTGAAATGATACAGATTTCCTCTAGCTTAGAAATAACAATCGCAGGTGCCCCTCTCGTTCTTAACGATAAGTTCTCATAAGTTTTGTTCTCGTTATGATCTTGTTTGATCCTCCTTGAAAACGTCTCCCAAAGTTCATTGTATTCTTCTTGAGAACGTTCTTGAGCGTACCGTAGAAGGCGTTCTCGGTCGCCATTTCAAATTGCGGATAAATTACGTATGTAATTAAATAAAAAAAATGGAAAACCTACAAATGGAAAATACAAGAGTGCGACTTATGACCTTAAATATTTGCCGATTATAGAAAATACTTAAAAAAAAGGTAAGAAATCTAGCATGCAATCAACTGTGAGAATATTTAATATCTTGAAAACGGACCGCAACGGTTATGATATTTATAATAAAAATGATGTACATATAATTTAACCGTTAAAATTGGATTTCTAATTTTCCGATTTTTATCTTATGATTTTTATTTTTTCTATCATGAATAATAAGTTTTTGGTATTTTTATTTTTCTTGATAAACTTTTAATCGCATTTTTTTCATATTATAACCGTTATTTTTAGGTTAGGTTTTTTAGATCATTAAATATTTATAACGGTCATTAAACAAATCTCACAAAATAACGATTAAATTTCACAAAAAAAATAAAATAAAAATAAAATTTTAACGATTATTCTTCATCGAAAAAGTAGTCTAAAAATAAAAATCTATTGCGCTATGACTGGTGCCAGTCGCCTTCGGGTTACCTTATCGAAATACAAAGGAATTAACTTTATAGGTCGATTATCGACGGCCAGTTGCCGAAACGATATTACAGATGGCAACTGGCAACTGCAGTAGCTACAAAGTGTGCATACGGGCAACTACATTTTTGTGGTTGCTGTGAAGGTTTTTGGAGCATATTTAGGAGCGAAAATTTAAAATTTGAAATTTTTAGTTTTCGTGGTGAATGTGCTTTTGGTGAATCAAAAGCAAACTGGTGGCAAGTTTTTTCCTCTATCAACTGAAGCACCTCTTTTGAACCCAGAAGATAATTTAGGTAGGCCTTCTTAAGTGAAGCCATTCAAGAGGGCCTACCCAAGAAGGGCTGAAAAAGTACTTCCTTGCATGCCTTCTAGAAGGGCTTATCCATTTACAATTTATGCGAATGCATAAATTTATATTATTTAGCATTACAAATTAATTTTAATAAACCTTTTAAGTTGCAGTAACACAAATTTGATATAAATCTTAAGCAAATACTTCATGGATGTATGAATTTTATAAATTGAAGAAGCAACTTTAAAAGAACTCCCCCAAAAGGCCTTCTGAAGCACGTCCTATAAAAGCCCTTCTGGAAGGCCTTCTGTGGGTAGCGAAAGAGGAAGGCCTTCAATTTGTGCCACTCCATACAAAAAAGAAAGGAGAAAGGAATGTAGAGTGGAAGGCCTCTTGATTCTCAGGAAGGCCTTTCGGAAGGGCTTTTAACTCCTGAAATTATCTACTGAGAAACTACCGACATTCCAAATTTCCCGATGTGATTGCTGTTGGACTTCCGTCTGAGAAAAACCGAAGCGGTGTGCACTCTTTTAGGAGCGGAGGTATTGAAGTTGAACGAAGTCGTTTCTCTGTTTATTAACCGAATATACTACACTTTCTTTTGGAAGTCTGGAATATGATTTGAATGTGAACACAAAAAGATAATAAAAGAAAAACCTTGAAAGCATTAACTTTTGCTTACAGTGCGGGCAGTGGCTGGCGGTAGTTGGAATAATCCTTTAAATGTCGCCAGCTTGAGGCCGCGTTCATGCACTTCCCTTCCTTTTAAACAAACGGTTGTACTGAACTTAGCATTATTGCTGACTTTATTTTAATAATTTAATTTTACTAGCACAGCTTGTTTACAACCACTTGCCGGTTGTCGAACTGTCAAATTTCGATTATCGATAACTCTACAGCAACTGACGATAGTGGCGAATCGTAATACAAATTTTCTTTCCAGTTGCGTTGCTATCCGTAATCGACCCATTAAGCTACTTAGCTCTGTTTTTACCTAACTAAATATGCGTGTTCTGCAAGTGGACATTAAGGAATGGTTTTTCGTAAAAAATTTAAAATTACTATAGTAGTGATAAGATAAAAGTTACTATTATTGTTATAACTTAATAATTGGGCATAGCGACGAAGTTTAGCGCAGATTACTCTTCCGATTTTGCATTACATACGAAAATTTTTATTTTGAGATCATCGCAAATCGTATTTTTTTTCTTTTAAACCAAGAATATCTAATCGTCACACTGTTACTTTTATTTATTTTTCAATAAATTTTATTCGTTGTAATGAAAACTGCACTTTAAAAAACTTTTTAAAACCATAATTATGGAAAAAATAGATAATAACGATTAAATTTGATCGGAAAAATATAAAACCAATTTTAACGGTTCAATAGTAATTTTTTTGTAAAGGTCGCAACTGATACGGTCCCTGCGAATTTGTATTGTCGAAATTAATACATATGTATAACTTTTTCGAAAACAAAAAAGTTAATTAAATTCTACCGCTTAGACTTGGTTGCTTTTTCCATTTTTCCTTATAAACATAATCGTGGTACAAATCTCAATAATAATATTAAAAAAAAAAAAATTGGGTCGTGTTAGTAATTTCAAATTTAAAAACAAAAAACAAAAATCGGTAACAATGATCCATTTGCTTTGCTGTTTGCGATCGCCTTTAATTCGAGCTTATTTAACTATAGAGAATTAAAATAGTTTTTAACTCGTTCGGGTACATAAGCCATACAGAAAGATAAATTATTCTAAATTCGACGACTCGACAACATTGGCTTTGTCTGCTGTCGTGCTGAAATAAGTAAACGACGAAAATCGTCGAAAACTGCGCAGTGCTGCCAAGTTTTTCCGTTTTAATACACTAGTCGACTCGAGAATATAGGCAATGACATGCATTTTTCGATACGATTCGACTCTCGGAAAACAACTTGCATTCGACACGACTCTCGCAATGAGGCTGATTATCTATCTCGAAAGATAGGCCGCACGAACGATTCGTCTGCCGACGAATGCTTCAAAAATTAGTCCAGCTACAATACATATTATAGCCGGTTTAAATATAAACGAGAAGAGTTCAACGTAATCGACGTAAAGCAAGGCAAAGACGAACGAAAGAGTTGCAAGGAGAAACGATGACGTCTTCAAAAAGGATTTCTAATTTTACTGAGATTCTCGACTATTTCCCACTTTACATTTATGAAGATTCCGATATTATATGCCGAACTAAAGAAATGTTTAAAAACAACTATTAAAATGATTTGGTTTTCATTAACTACTATTTCAATTGGATTTCTGCTGGAATACGATAAGTGCAAAAAAAGGTTCGTCTCTACGGGAAAGCATTGGTGTTATTCATGATAAAAATATTTATTTTGGTTTATTTTATTTATTTAATTTAATTTATTTATTTTTTTTGTATTTTTATCATGGTGTTATATTGAAAAGATTTAAAAAATGTATTTCAAATAGAGAATAAGAAATATTTGAAAAAATTTAATTTTGAAAACAAATGAAGGATTCGTATCTTTGTATAAAACAAACCACATTACATTTGCTCTCTTTTTATGCGGATTTGAATTTATGCGCTTTTTCAAACCATTATTTCGCAGTAGCGATTTTGCTTTTTTGAGAGTTTTTATTACTTTTTTCAGTGTGTAAAAGACAATGCATCTAATAAATAATTTGTCGTTGTATTCTTACATAATAATAATAATAATAGATTGGCGCTTACACATATGTTAGTGTTTGGCCGAGCTTCTCCTCCAATTTGTGGTGCGCGCCTTGATGCTGTCACACAAAGAGGAGGCACCTACAGTTTTACGCCGACTCCGAACGGCGATTGTATTTTTACGAGAAGCTGTTTTTCATGGCAGAAATACACTTTTTTTCTATATTTTTTTTTGTATGTATTCTTACATAACTCATGTATTTATTGTGGTATTTTTATTTATTTTTTTTGTTAAAATACAGATAAAACTTTATTTATTTTATTAATGTTCGGTTTTACATGGAATAATAAGTGTTGAAGTGAAGAAATAAATAGTTTTTTTTGCTCAATAATGCCTCACTGGATTTTTTTATGCGGTTTATTCGTATTTTTACATGGAGTATCTGAATTTATGCGGTTTTTGAAAATGCTGGAACGCATCCCCTGTTTTTGTATGAAAGTAAAGAACTTGTTTATGCGGATTTTTTTATGCGGCTTTAAGACGAACGCATGTACCGCATAGAAAGAGGCCTGAGTGTATTTTTAAAAATAGTAAAAAAGTGACTACATCGTTGCACTAACACCACTGAAATTATCTAACTTTAAATTCTGTCCAGCCGCTTCAGTGGATGTCGAAAGGTCCGTTTTTCGTCCATCCGAGGCTCTTAAACGAAGAGCGCAGATCTTGTATTATTTGAGAATTTCAAGCAACACTTGATTGTCCATTGTAATTTTTCAATCTTTGAAATAGACCGAATAAAACACAAAATATTATACTCTACTTAAGTTTTTGTTTTGTTTATTTACCAATTGCTTAGTGCTTATCTAAGCGCTTAAAATTGCTTCTTTCTTGCTTATTTTTTCGGCCCTGATAATGAGCTATATCTAGCAGTATGAGTGGCATGTAACTAGATGTTGCATGTTGTTAGGCGTGCCTACTATTCTTTTGGAGATGTTTGATGACTAAGATTAGCGATAGCGAATGTTGGAATCCGGCTGCAGGATCATCTCCTTTGATCTGAAAAGTGGAGCTTTTACGAAATAATTAATGGTTTTACATTTACCCGATCTTTTCTGCGTTGGTAACCAAAATTTTGTTACCGGTAAACAAAGTCATGTAAATTTTTAAACCGTTTTCGGAAATTGCACAATCTTGTAACTGGAAAATTTCTCAAAGGTAGGTAACAAAATATTACCTCGTGAAATCTGTAACAGCAGAAACTTAACCAAAGTGCCTAGAATTGCTGTTACAAGAAAAGGTGACAATTTTTAATTATAAAATTTCCCTATTACAAAATGTTCGGTTCGGTAACAAGCAGTGGATGTCCATTATATTTATTGCAACCTTCACTCAACAGTTTATAGCATTCAAATAATTAAATACATATTTAGCGCTTACGCTTTTGCTAAGTTTTTGGCCGGGTTGCTCCTCCAATTTGTGGTGTATACAGTTTTAAGTCGCTTCCAAACGGCAAATGGATTTTATGAGAAGCTTTGTCAAGGCAGAAATACACCCGGAGAGGTTTGCCATCGCCTGCCGAGCGGCGGGGCGGTCGCTGTTTCCAAGAAACATTTTTATTTACTTTTTTTCTGTGATGTCGCTTTGGCTAGGAATCGGACCTCAGTCCTGCGTAGTGGTAATGGCCAACTCTAACTCTTCGGCAACAGCGGCAGCATTAATTCGCATAAATTCAGAAACCTTTGTTTACAACAAAGAAAGCCCTTGTTAAATGATATGTTAACGTTTTTAAAACCTTTGCAGCGGTATATTTCTCGAACCATTCGGATCATATATTTATTTCATTTTATATATTTCTGAATTCTCACAGCGTTCAAAATCGATTGGAGAGGCCATATTTCTGCTCCATGCATCTGCAAATATCGTCACCTGAATGCAAAAATTTGTAACTAATAAAATATTCAAAATTTTCTATTTGATTGGCATGATGCATTTCATCGAATTACTCGTGATGAAATTATACTAGGTGTAGTTATAAGGGCGAGAAGAAAGATTTTACATTTAGGGGATTCACAAGTTGTAAAATCTTAAGGATAACATTTTTTTTAATGTAAAATAATGATTAAAATGGTTTTAGAGGATGTCTATTTACACCGAAATGTTTTTAAACCGATAAAAAATATATAAAAATCGCCTACCCTAAAACTATTTTAACTAGGGCTGTGCAATTATTCGATTACTCGACCAAGGTGATTAATCAGTTTTCCGGTTAATCAATTACTCGATTAATTAAGATTTTGATTACTCGAAACGATGATTAATCGAGTTACCTGATATATGATTACTCAAAAAAATTAATTTTGCTCGTTAAATGAGTTGGCTTTGGAAAATGCTTATTTTCTTTTTTACATTCTGTACATGAAGAAATTATTTTTGCAAACAGAAACGTTGTTTTCAAAGTATTAAGGAACTTCAACTGCTTTATATGTAAACAGTACTTTGAAATGTTGATTACTCATTTTACTCATAATGTTGATTAATCATAAATCAAATTACCCATATAATTTTGTTTTTGGTTAATCAAAATCTTGGTTACTCGAGTAATTGAACTTTTGAGTAATCATAATTTCCAATTAATCGAATAATTGAGTTATCTACTTTATGATTAATTAAAATTTTGAATAATTAATTAATCGCACAGCCCTAATTTTAACCGTTGTTTTACATAAAAAAATGTTAAGCTTTAGATTTTACGACGGTTAGCACGTTTGGTGAATCCTCTAACTATCTGTTTTATTACTTCACCTGTTTATAATTTCACCAT
The DNA here is from genome assembly GCF_013731165.1 of Rhagoletis pomonella. NCBI lineage: Eukaryota > Metazoa > Arthropoda > Insecta > Diptera > Tephritidae > Rhagoletis > Rhagoletis pomonella. The sequence continues at coordinate 20,360,407 of NW_023458567.1, read as the reverse complement.
GAAATTACTTACAACTCCTTACATCGCACAGTGTTTCAACTATATGGCGGCACATGGAAGTCGTGGTGACAGTTGATTAAACAAAAAAAAAAATGGTTTGTATTTAGAGACGGAAAACTAAAAGTCATAAATTCAAAATTTCACAGTTTAGTTACATTTGGCGGTGAACCCATTGAAGCAAGTGTTTCTTTTTCTACTGTAATCAATTCTTCAAGTGCCATGGATTGTTCTCGCGGAGGTATTTATCACTTACTTGGATATTTTTCTCTTCTTTTTTACAAAAAATTGGCTTTGAAATGTAGATGGTAAAGATTTTTTAGTAAAAAAGCGTGACTACTGGCTCGTCAGGTCTTGAAATTAGACGCATGTTATGGAGAATTACATGCAGTTTTCGAGCATATAATTGGATCTTTTCGCGCGACTTTGTAAATGCATGTAATTATCGATTTTCTTCATTTTTCGATTTTCAGCTTTTTTGCGTAATTTCGGGAAAAAAATTCGAACAATGGAAAAATAACACCAAACATCATTAAAAAAGAAAATATTTACACCTATGTAATTTTTACGTATAACCTACGTGGAAACCTAATGCCGACTTTTCACTAGGCACTAAAATGACAAAAAACACAATTTAAAATTGCAATGAAACAGGTATTTTTTCTTTTTTACTTTTGGCATTTAATCTGGCATAGCAATGTGAAATCCGTATTCACACCTCAATTACACGCAAAATTTTCGCTGCTCGGTAATGTTAACTGTACTTCTATATTACGTACATACTACATATCGTCCTAGACACGAATAATGTTGCGCCATTGTTTTGACGGCGAAAAAGGACACATTGATGAAAAAAGACGCGTAAACCTTGTTGATGGCGAAGAAAGACGCGTAAACATAGATTTATACTTGGCCAAGGACTGTCACTTCAGCATTATTCGCCAAAAACTCTTGACGGAATGTACATACTATTACACCCGCGAACATAGTTGACCGCGAAAATAAGTTTACACGCATCTTTCTTCGCCGTCGACTAGGTTTAGACGCCTTCGCTGAAATTTTTGTATGCGTCTTTTTTCGCGGTCAACTTTTGCGCTCGCGCCTTTATTCGTGTCTAGTGACGATATTTTATATATGGATGGCTGAGTGGAAGATCGGCCTATTTCTGCAGCCAGTTCGAAAACGCCCTAT
>NW_023458567.1:20358109-20359119 GCF_013731165.1 Rhagoletis pomonella | reverse complement strand
TTTTTTCTTGCTTCTTTGAGTAGGTGATCTTGTATTTTTGGTTCATGAGTTATTTGTACAACGATGTTGGGGTGGTGGGAGGAGGGGAAGGGTTGAGTATGGCCCCAAACGTCCCTAAACGAAAGAGGATGCACCGTGCTTTATGAAAAGTCACCCGTCTTCCTCTTAAAATACGGGAAATTTGGATTTTTGCTAAAGGATTATAACTCTCACTGGCTGAGATTTCCATTACGGAACCAATTGCTATTCCGTGCAAAGTATACTGAATTTTTTTATGAAACTCGGTGGGGATACTAATGGAGGTCTCCTTTAACTATATTTCTCACTTTCACAATGTTATTGCTAACAGTACTTAAGTTATTTGTTGTTAAAATATCCCCCCTGCTATCACTACGTTTTATTATAACCCCACACCTATCACTTTTATTTACACAAATATGTTATCCTTAAAAGGTTCGCATGCGTTTGTAATACTTTAATATATAATTCTTAATTAATTAATTAAGTAATTCCCATAAAAATCAATACTTCGATAAATAATGAAAATTTTTAATAAAAAATCGCGCGATTTTTTATTAAAAATTTTCGCCTGCGGCGCTTTTTCCATAATAATCAATAGTTTCATAAATATTTAAAATTTAAATATCTCAAGTTATATAGACTATCGACCTGTGAATGCCGTTATGAGCACACAACCCCCTGAACGGGACAGAGGTTTGTCTGACTCGAGAGATCCGCACCACATTAGCCCAACTTCGTTCTGGCTATTGCAGCAGGCTAAACTTATACCTGAGCAGAATAAACGAGGATGTGCCCAACCAATGTCCGGCATGCGGAAGTCGCCACATGACTCACGGCACCTCTTCGCATGCCCCCAGAACCCATCCCAGCTAACGCCCCTGCCCCTATGGACATATCCTGCTAAAGTCACGCACTCCCTGGGCCTCCCCTTAGCTGAAACATACGACACCGTTGATGGATGAGCCGACCCAAGCGGGGTTTAGTTGCCG
>NW_023458567.1:20357837-20358009 GCF_013731165.1 Rhagoletis pomonella | reverse complement strand
ACGACACCGTTGATGGATGAGCCGACCCAAGCGGGGTTTAGTTGCCGCTACAACAACAACAACAACACCTTCGGCCGCGCTTAGGGATTATAACCCTCCCTAAGTAGAATTCTCCTTTCTGTGTTGTCGAAGAAGAGGGACTGAAAACCTTTAGCAGAGATATTTCGTGTAT
>NW_023458567.1:20354921-20357827 GCF_013731165.1 Rhagoletis pomonella | reverse complement strand
TAAGGTTTCAAAAAACACAGTTTTAAATATCCGAGTGGTCTAATAGCTGAAAACATATTTATCCCCCTTTTACAAACACATTTGTGACACGTAAAGCTAAAAGGGACCTACGCTCAGAAAAAAAGATTTCGAAAAAAAACGACTTTGAAGTCTACCAAGTTGATTTTGATGCTTCTGAACGTTTTAATGGATTGAAACTCGTTACTCGGAGGTTTTCGGGGTCGCCGATTACGAATCCGATCTTAGTTTTTCAAAATTCAAAATGGTGGATCCAATATGGCGGATGACTTTTTTAAAAATTGATCGGAATCGCTTGAAACTCGTTACTAGGGGTTTTTTTGTGTCGCTGATTCGTAATCCGATGTTCGTTTTTAAAAATTCAAAATGGTGGATCGAATATGGCGGAAAAAATTTAAAATTTGTTCGGATTCATGTGAAACTCAAAAATGTCGTTGACACCGTAAACGAGGTCACTGATTACGAATCCGATGTTCGTTTTCCAAAATTCAAAATGGAGGAACCAATTGGTGGTCGAACTTAAAAAAAAAAATTTGGATTCACATATAAATTCATACTTAAAGGGTATCTTGGGGTCGATGATTACGAATCAGATGAATTTCTGGATCTGTATGTAAATTAGTATATATATGTATTAATGGTGTGTATTAAAGTTGTTCTTACCAATTCTTATTAAAGTTGTTTTATACCAAGCATTTTTCTCAATGCAGTAGCTTCAAAGGAAGCGAAACCGATCAATTAAAAAAAAAGTCCTCCGTCATATTGGATCCGCCATTTTGAATTTTGAAAAACTAACATCGGATTCGTAATAAGCGACCCCGAATAGGGGCCGTGTAAGTATAGGTGTCCATTAGAGTGGCCTTTTTGTTGTATGAAAAATTTGAAATGCATGAATCCAAAAGTTTTCGCACAGAATGTGAGGTTGAGGATATAAATAAATACGTCATTAATTTAAAAGCCTACAGGTGATTCCTAGAGGTTCCGGGTTGAGCTTTTTCGACCAACAATGTCGAAATTACACCAATTTCTTTTATTTGGCATTTCTTTTTTTTAAGTATATATTAGAAAAATTCTACATTATGCTTCATTTAAAATGATATTAAATATTATTATTATTAGATATTAAATGATATATTGATATAAATGATGATTTCATATTTTTCTCAGCTTTAATATTATCGTGTACCATGGTTTTTCAATAAATGTCAGACTTTTTGAGCACTTCAAAAAGGTAAATGTATTCAGTTTGCAATAAAAAACAGTTCAGGAATAAAAAATTGGGTTTCATGGTCGTAAAAGCTGAAAATTTAAAACAATAATTTCAATTTCAACATATTTCTTATTAAAAAATCAAAATGATCAACCCGGAACCGCTCGGAATTTCCGGATCCGGAAAAAACAAATTTCATATTTATTTTCCTTGCCAACCTCATGTTTTTTCGTGCGAAAACTTTCAGTTTTTGAAAATCGACCAAAAAAGGCCACTCTAGTGTCCATCCGTTTAGGCTGCAACCTGGCACATACATACATACATACTTCCACAAATATATAGTAGAAGATGTGACCAACTATTTCACAGCTCAAAGAAGTACAGAAACTGAAAATCGAAAACAGTATGAAAGTAATGAGAAAATCGTAAAAGCAGAATATGCGAAAACGGTAACAGTGTACCAATTCAACAAATAAATTCAATTAACTTAAAATGAATATTATTTATGTATTATTCTAAGACAAGCCGCTTATTCCAGCGAACTACTAAACGTACAGAGACAAGTCATGTATCGAATTAAAGTGCTCGATCTGAAACTTTGCACGAACATTTCAGATTTAAAAATTATTAGACCACTTTTGAAATATTTGCATGAACATTTTTTTTAAGTTTTTCATTGAACAAAGCATTGCTACGTTCATTTCAATAGGCAGCAACTGCGGAGCGCTCTCAATATGGAGTAAAAAAGGACGCCAAGAGCAATACCTTGAAAGAGCGTTTTGCGGAGCACTCCGAATATTTAGTTAAAAGGGACTCCCACGTTAACACCTCGAATGGGTGTTTTCGGGGCATAACAGCTGTTGACGTTATGGCAGTTTCAAATGCATTTAGAGGTAAACAATAATGCATAAAAAATTACTTATGTCTAACTTTAGAACTTTTCAGATGTATTTAATAGAAAATATGCTGGATCCGGCAAAGAATTCCATAGAGCGGGCGCAAAGTGGTTCCAAACCTAAAAGGAACGTATTTTAAACAAGATAAAAAATGTTTTTTGACTTACTTCAGCATTTTTCCGTTTTTGTCTGTTTTTACTGAATAATATGTAAATAATTGGTTAATTTAGCGTTTTTTTTTTCAATAAAAAGAAATGATGAAAACACTTTCATACTTATTAATTATAACAAAATTAGGAACATTTTGAAAATCGTAAAGCCCCCCCTATACGGTCTATGTCGGAATCCGCTGGTATGCTAGGAACAATAATTTTGAACAATTAAATTTTTTTTATGTTCAATTTTACATCTATGATTTTAAAACGCTGGAAAACTTAAATAAATGTGGGAATATTTCAAATTTCTTTTGCGAGTTAGAGAAGATCGAGAACTTTGCCCAGACTCAAAAATTAAGAGTCTATTTTGCAATATGTGAGTTTGATCAAAACCACTTAAAAGATTGAGCAATTTCGTGTAAAAAAAAAATAAGGACTGTACGATAGTTAATGAGGAAAAAGTTAATATGTTGCCCGGTTAGGAAAATGTTTACTGTGGCATCGATACTGTAGTTTCTGAATATTCACAGGAGCAAGTAAGATTCGCCACAGAATTTTTAAACTCTCTAACACCTTTTAATTTTTCTTAATTGAGTAGCCATTTGTAATGAAATTTGTCAGCTAGAG
>NW_023458567.1:20348250-20354911 GCF_013731165.1 Rhagoletis pomonella | reverse complement strand
AAAGTGCGACTTTCTTTTTTAGTAAATTTGTTTGGTTCTAGAAGCATTGATACATCATATCGAGCCCTAACCGCCAAAATAACGTAAGCGACATTTTTTTCAATATTTTCTTTTTGATGCAGAAATATTCCTAGAGCATCTAGACGCATTTCTGCATCAAAAATAAAATTTTGAAAAAAATGTCGCTTACGTTATTTTGGCGGTTAGGGCTCGATATGCAAGGCCCAGTAATCAGCGTTTGTGCTGAGGAGTTAAATGAACGTTTCAAACGTTGCTTTTCAATTGCTCGTTTTGTATGGGAAAAGCTTTCGCATGTAAAAAGATTTTGACAATTTATATTTTATATATATTTTTTTTTGCGAGAAGAAATTAAAAATATTTTACATTTAGAGACCGAATAATTTGAAAAAAAAAAATCAAATCAGCTGCTCTACTGATACTACCTGTTCAATGTGCCATGGGTTAGTACAAAACATTGCAAAGAAGTACATTTGAGTGCACTTCGAAGTACGAAGTACAACGGCTCAAAAATAAGTACTGTACTTCCGAAAGAAGTACGGTTGGTCACATTAATTATGAGTGACTTATAGAGGAGATTTTTTTTTTTTATGTATGTTACCGCGTTTTGACCACGTCAACCGATTTCGCTAATATTTTTTTGCATCGGAAAGGTAGTGTCTCAGAGGTGGTCCCATACTAATCTGGTTTAGATCCGATCATTGGTTCATGAAATATATATATATATATGTTTTTTAAGTCGGTTTTTTTGCTACAAATTACTTGTTACATATTTAATTTCATTTTATTTAACAAAAAATTTAGGGATAGCTGACATCTTTTCCTACAAATTATCTTAATGATTAATGTCCATTACTGTATGTAGGTACATATATACAGTCAGCGTCAATTTTTTAATGTAGAAAAATTTTGTTCGTTCACAAACAGAGGATTGGAATTTTTCTCTGAGCAATCAATGGAAGCTGGCACCATAAAAGAAATATGGCCATGTATAAAAGAAATGTGCTATGTATTTACACACACCCTGCAGGAAATTGAATTAGTTTGAAAGTAATTTATAAGCTACTTTATTTTCGATGATAACTAATTTAAATTCTCACTATTTTACCTGCAACGAACTCATTTATTTAACATGGCGATGTCTTAGGAAGCAGTCAATTGCCTTTTCCTGCATGTATTTTCAACCACTTTAAAATGAATTTGGCTTAAACAACTTCAAAGTCAGTATGTTTCGTTTGAATACGCTTTCGTTCTGCACTTTTTCATACTTCAAAGACACAAATTGGGTTTTTGAGCAAAAAGAGTATAAAAATTCGAAACATTTAGTCATTGCATTTGTTTTAAAGTAGTCCTTGCAAATATACACATACATAGAAGAACAAGTTACTAGTTACCTAACCTACATTTCTTACTATTTATAATAAAGAAGAAAAAAAAAACACTGACTAAATTTTAAATTCACATAAGAAATACGAATATCCACAAAGATCTTAATGTAAATACGGTGCATGAGGATATAAGAGGTCTAAACACCAGTTACTCAGCACGGTTAATGAACCATCCAAATCGACTAGCGAGAGATCTTCTTAGCTCGAGATATGCAAGAAAAGATATCATCAAATGATGCGCATTATAATAAATTTCGATATCCGCAATATATCAATTTCGGCTCTGGAACTCGTCCTTACAGACCGTCTACCCAACACCAGTGAACTTAAATATAGAGAAGCGAAGGCGCGGCGCGGAAACTAGTCCTTTCCACCCGCCCAGGCAGTGCTGCTCTGGAACTCGTCCTTTCAGACCGCCTGCCCAGCGCGATATCCAGCGATCCTCAACAGCTGTAATAAATATATATGCATTGTTAGTTTCGAAAGAAAGATTCAATAAATATATACAAATCGTCACTAGACACGAATAAAGGCGCGCTAGTGTTTCGACGGCGAATAAAGACGCATACAAAAATTTTACGAAAAAAGGCGCTTAAGAAAAACTTCGGCGAAGAAAGACGCCTAACCTAGTTGACGGCGAAGAAAGACGCGTAATCATAGATTTATACTTGGCCAAGGACTGTCACTTCAGCATTATTCGCCAAAAACTCTTGACGGAATGTACATACTATTACACCCGCAAACATAGTTGACCGCGAAAAAAAGTTTACGCGTCCTTCTTCGCCGTCAAATATTTTAACGCCTCTTTCTTCGCCGTCAACTATGTTAAGAGTCTTTCTTTTTTTAAAAATGGCCCAGTAGGCGATTTTAAATTCAAATAGAATCTGTTTTCGAAGCTTACCAGAAGCACATCCCGCAAGAAAACTGGTTAAACGTAATCGGGGCACACCGTGCATTACCATTAGAATTGCTATTACCGCTACGAAATTACTTAAATGTAAAGCAAAAATTAAATGTGTTGCATTTCCACAAGTCACCTCAAGTATTTAATTTTTTTTTATATTTTTAATTTTTATTGTAACATATTTTTAAACAAACATAAAAATGTTAATATTATTTGTATATCCTGGCGGCACATGCAACCAATCACTGTGCAGCATCGTACAACAATTCCCTATCGAATTCGTGCAGCGCAAATATTTGCATTTTAGTAGCAAAAGGCAATATAGAAAATAGAAAACAACAACTTTGCTCCACCCTCCAACGATGAATTTTTTTATTTTTTGGTTTCTTCGTCTTCTCTGGGATTGGGTGAATCGCCTTCGTTGGATAAACGAGGGTGAGTTAGGGAGCGACAATCAGCATTTCAGCGGCCGATAGTATTAAATGAGAAAAGAAGGGAATGGGCACGTTCAGAAGGCGCAACAGCTCTGTAAGTGTTGCGATTGCACCTTTTGAACGCGTTGTTGTGTACTTCTGATCAACTGAACAGTTGCGTGAGACTCTACATGCTGATGTGTACCTTTGAGAGATGAATTTGACAGTTCAGGGGCCTATTTCATAAAAGTGACAGGTGCGACAATTGTCGATTTTTTTTTTATAAAATTTCACTGCCAGAATTGTCGGCGACATTTTTCCTGTTTCATATACATTTGTAGGCAACTGTGAAAATTTTTGGAAAACGACAGAGATAATATGGAATGTTGTCTACAATTGTGCTGACAATTGTCACTCTGACAAAATTGTCGCGACAATGGCGACAAAACCAATTTGCTCCGTCGGAAAGCTTTCACAGGAGAGTTTTGTAAAATTATTTATATGGTAATTGCGCGCATTTCATTCCTTTTTATTGATTTGAATGGTTCTTAAAACTAAAATAATGCACTATCACTGGCGACAATTTTGTCAACGATAATTTTAAACTCCGACAATGACAATTTGTCACTTTTTCAATGGAATTTCTCATGGAATTTAAGAGGTGGTGACAATTGTTTTTATGAAACAAAACACCCACCAAACTGTCGAATTTTCACTGACAACATGGAAATTGCCTTCGTTACAAAATTATCTCTGTCGCTTTAGGAAATAGGCCCCAGAACACCATATAACGATCACTGATTTTTTTAGCAACGGTTGCGCTCAACTGCTGCGCCTTCTGAACCTACCCAATATAATTTTTAAGTCATTGGATATTGATTATGACATTTACATAGTACATTCATACAGACTAGGAGTGCCAGTTACTGTAGAAATGCGATCGATTTTTCTTTTGTGCTTTTAAACAGTTTATTTATTTAAAGTTTAACGGCTGACAATTTCTCTACAAACCATATCGTTTTGTAAAATCTCTTGGATATTCATAAAAATTGCCGAGCCTGAAGTATTTTCCAACCAATTTTGGAACCATAAAACCTCTCCTTGAGGAAGCATAAACCAAAAAACACCAAGCAAAACAAAATGGGAAAACATACATAAAAGCTCTTAAAAAAATTAAATTATTTCAAAATTAAACTTTTAATTTTACACGGCAATTAATTTAATTGCAACTATTTTTTAATAAGAATTAACCTACTTATAAATAAATTAAAAAACGGCACAGTCCTGAATGTGGATGGCTGTCAAAACCACGTTCCTGGCCTATATAGTAGGCATTTATAATATATATATATATATATATATATATAATTTAAATAAAATCCACAAACCAATTAAAAACTTGTCAATTGTTAGCTGCAGAAAATCACACAATTAGAATTAAACAATTTTTAATTGTAGTTAATAGTCCTTACAATTAAAATTTTTTTAACACTGGGCCACGATACAAGAGTGCAATTTATTCAACTTTACCTTCGTATTACTATTCGCGTTCGGCTTCGTATTCATACATTCGTACTCGTCTTCGTATTCGTCCTCGTTGTCTTCAAATTCGTTTTCGTATTAGTAAGTATTTGACATGGTTTTTGCATTCGTTTTCATCTTCGTCGTCGTATTCATCTTTGAATTCTCCGTATTCGCCCCGGTATTCGTCATCATATTCGCCTTCATTCATGTGTCGAATCCAGTAGGTCTGTCTAACGAAGGTTGACAAAATTATGTGGGCTAGACGCTACATACATTATGTTATCAAAAGCTCAAGAACAAGCTTCAAATCGAATACTATTTCAGATGAAACTAAGGAGGTTAAGGAGGTGACTCCTAACAAATTTATATTGTACTGACAATGGTAACAATAGGATTTTTTTAACTATTTCTACATCTCAGTGCGGCCTAATACATTTTTTTTCTAACAGTGCACGATGTGCCGCGTGGAACAAGCTAGATGGACAAAATTCATTCCCGGATTTCCAGAAAAGTTGCTAAGTCTAATTTTTATGAAAACTCATATTTTGATACAGGATGCTGGATAAATTAAAAATGCAATGTTTCGAAAAGGTTAAAGCTACTTGTTTTATTCATTCTCGTTGATATTCAATGAAAATCCGATAAGGCCAAAATATGACGAAAGATCAAATCCATCTGATTCGGTCGGAGTTTTGCTTTGCTTTAAACATGCAAAATGTAGAATTCAAAGAAGTTGTTTCCTTTTCTGTATAACTTTTAAAACGGGAATTAGCAACCTTTCTCCTCTTATTTTTTTCTTTTCTTTCCTTTCTTCTCTTCTTTTTTTCTTTCCTTTCCTTATTTTCTTTTATTTTCTTTTCTTTTCTTTTCTTTTATTTTCTTTTCTTTTCTTTTCTTTTCTTTTCTTTTCTCACTCTGTGGAACTCATTACCAGTCGGCAACAGTATTGCCGTTTTAGCCCTTTAGTGGCTAGAATTAGCTACCACATACTTTTTTTGGCCACATAAATTTAAAATTGCCCCTAGCCCTTTTTTTAGCCCTTTGGAGAATTTATTTATACTTGGCATGAAAAAGGGGTATATGCTTAATTTGATCTCATATTTTTTTCATTTATGTAAGAGATGAATTTTTAAACTAAGAAAGACTGATATATATACATATATGTAATGTATGTTCCTTACGTTTTTATACATACATACTGTAAAAGTGTTAGGGCTGTTAACTTATCTATTAAAAAAAAGCACAATGTTTAACAAAATGGTGGAAAAATTATGAAATTTCGGCTCTAATCATTTCGATCTTTCCTCGACCTCATTAGTAAAGAAATTAATATTGTACCAGCATGCTGGTAAGTTATATGCTTCGAGCCTGATGGTACAATCACTTGATGGAGCCAGTAAGCTGGTGTCGTATATTTCCCCTTTTATACAAAAAGTTCATTGTTTTTGAAGTGAAAATGTTTGCGTGTATACTTATGTATGTATATGTAAGTAAAAAATTTTAGCTACGACTTTTTTTAGCTCTTTTTTAGCCCTTTTTTTAAAGGAATTTGGCTACCACTAAAAAAGATTCGCGGCAATACTAGTCGGCAATTTGGCGAGGGAGATATTTTCTTCTGGGCTGCTTTGATGGTGAAGAGTAAGTCATCATTAACTCTAATCCGGTGCTCCATGAACTTATAGGTTTTTACACGAACTTGCAGGAAGTTACAGGAAAAATGATCCCGTTCTCCAAATTCCTCCAAAATCCTATTTTTGGAGAGTTGTGTAGAGAATGAAGTTGCAAGATTTTAAGATTATATGAAGTGGTTGACACGAACTCGTAAAGGAATTTCTGTACGAAAAGTAAAGAAGATTCTGAAAAAAATCTGCAAGAAATTCTTCACATAGCAGCATTAATTTCTTAAAAGAATCGAAGTGTGCCCAGTTTATTTCATTTTAGAAAATTCGGCAAAAAATCGGATGAGATCTTTACAAATTCTTTAAAATTTTGCTACAATTCAGAAAAATGGTTTGCAGGGATATTCCAAATATTGCTTTTGTATGCGTATCCACAATATTCAAAATGAACAGAGTTTTTTTAATACAATTTGTGTATGTATTTATATATTTTCCATACTTTCAAGGAGAGCGGCAAATTAATTGTCATTCACCAATTCCAAGCAATTATTTTAAAAGCATATTTTGCATTGTTATCATGATGGCGCAGTGAGTTGGGTAAGAGTGACCACCAACCTTCTTTTGTTCGCTTGCCGCTCACTCCTTTGGCAGTGAATGTCCTTTGGGACTTGCTGTTGGCCTAAGGAACAAAAAAAAAAACGTTGAACGAAGATATTCAAATTGACGCAAACAACCCACGACTGAAAGCTCTAAGTCGCTAGAGTATTGAGTGGCTTCTCACAAACAAACAAACAA
>NW_023458567.1:20346119-20348150 GCF_013731165.1 Rhagoletis pomonella | reverse complement strand
GAGTGGAAGATCGGCCTATTTCTGCAGCCAGTTCGAAAACGCCCTATCTCAGAAACATTTTCAAGAACGCGATACTTCAGAACTTGACTGAAGAATGCCCTATTTCAGAATTTTATTGAAAAACAGCCTTTCTCATAATTTGGTTGAAAAACGCCCTAACTCAGCACAGTTTAAATGTATTTTCGTTTAAGATAGGGCGTTTTTTTTTGATTCGGCAGCTGAGATAGGGCGTTCTTTAACCAAATTCTGAAATAGGCTGTTTTTTAATAAAATTCTGAAATAGGGTATTATTCAATCAAATTCTGAAATAGAGCGTTGTTGAAAAATTTTCTGAGATAGGGCGTTTCGAACTGGCTGCCAAGATATGTCGATCTTCCACTCAGCCATCGATATATAGACTTTTTATAAATTTGATTATACATATATAATTTGATGATAATACATACTATATACACTGGCAATCACAAGTGAGTGCATGGTGTTCATGCTTTCAAACTTTATACAGAATTCAACGAATTTTCATCTAAATTTTTACCTTTTTAATCTGAATTTTTAGAAAAGTTTTTAGTACGCAGATAGATCGGTGCAAGTTTTAAGCGGCTAAGAACTCGCTTTGCATTTTTCATCACATGAAAGGGAATTTCTTGTAGAATAATGCGCACGACCGTTTGCAAACGAAATTAAAACAAGTAAGAGCAGCGCTGTCTTCGGCTATGGCGAAGGCTTCATACCTTTCATGAACATCTGCAAATTTTACTTTGACAGATTAATGCTTTTGAATACATCTGCATACATCGATAGAGGAGTTACATACTTATATAAAAAATCGCAAAACAATCAGACTTTATATGACACCAATCTAAGTGATTTTCACCGCTATGTGATCGGTATGTAGATCGGTAACACAATTTAATGGGTTTAGCTTCTTACATAAAAGAGATATATGGCAAAAACTGGTATCTTAAAAATCAGTGCTATAGGAGATAAAGCTTATACAGCATAGATTTTGATGATTTTCTCAGTAGACTTTGTATTATTATTTATAAAATATCTTACGAAATTTATCGGTTTTAGCTGTTCAAATAAAGAAGTTTTACAGTAAAATCCCATATCTGAACAATCAGATGTATGGAAGATATATGTTGTAGTCATCCGATCCTTGTTATTTTCACTGTAGGTATTCTGTTAATAATGAGTGAAAATGGTGCGAAATTTCATGTTCCTAGCTGCATAAATGGAGGAGTTATGATAAAAGACCTCATATCTGAACAATCAGTTGTATGGGGGATGCAGGTTATAGTGACCCGATCTTTGTTATTTTCGCTGTAAGTCTTCTGTTGATAATGAGTGAAAACAGCGCGAAATTTCATGGTCCATATCTGAACAATCAGTTGTATGGGAGCTATATGTTATAGTGGTCCGATTCTTCCGGTTCCGACAAATGATTAATACATTATAAAAATACACCCACCTACCAAATTTGATCCGGATATCTCGAAAACTGAGAGACTAGATTGCATACAAACAGACAGACAGACGGACATGGCTAAATCAACTCAGCTCGACGTTCTGATCATATAAGTATACATTTTCATGGGTCTATCTCTTTTTGTTCTGGTACTTACAAACATCGGACCAAAGTTATAATACCATTTCATGCTCATGAAAGGTATAAAAATTAACGCTATATTTTACAAATCGCACTTGTTATATACATAAGACCGGGAAAATCCGTAGAAAAAAAATTCATTAAAAATCACCGCGATTTTTTAGCCGCTTAAAACTTGATCCTGTTTCACTAGAATTAAAAACCGATCTGTCTGCGTACTCAAAATTTTTCTAAAAATTCAGATTAAAAAGGTCAAAATTTAGACGACAATTCGTTGAATTTTCCTAAGTTCTGTATAAGGTTTGAAAGTTTGACTTATGTGGTTTTAATTAAAGCATGAACCATATTTTTATAGAAAATAATAAAAAAAATAAATTTACTTGAAGAACATTGCAAATATTAAACAAAAAACATCGTGCATT
>NW_023458567.1:20334712-20346019 GCF_013731165.1 Rhagoletis pomonella | reverse complement strand
TTTACTTGAAGAACATTGCAAATATTAAACAAAAAACATCGTGCATTCACTTTTGATTGCCAGTGTATATGTATATATTATTACCGATTTTTTTTTAATTATATCGAGCCCTTACCGCCATAAAGATGTGAGCGACATTTTTTTCACTATTTTCTTTTTGTTGCAAAAATGTTCCTAGAGCATTTAGGTGCATTTTTGCATCAAAATAAAATTTTGAAAAAATGTCGCTTACATATTTTTGGCGATTTTTCAATCTTTTTGAACTTTATTTATCCTACTTCAAAATAGGAGGAGGTTATCGGTTCGTTTGATTTTTTTTTTAATGTATCTCACCGGGCTACTGTGGACCACGTTAACCCTTTTCATTTATCGGAAAGGTGGTAGCACTAGGGTGATCCTAAGATTTTATATAAGCATTGATGCCGGTTGTCTTTTCGCTTTATTTAAATATTCCTTTTTAGTATTTTATTAATTTTTTCCAATATCTTAATTTTTTCAATAAATTTTTCGTTTTCAACTTTTTGTTTTCTTGCAGATTTCCTTTTTCTATACTTATATATTTTTTTATTTCATAATTTAAAAAAAAATGTTTTTTGTTTTGCGCATTCTCTTATATGTATGCAAATTGAGCCCTAACCGCGAAAGTAACGCAAGCAACTTTTCACAATTTTCCAGGAACTGAAACCGTTACATACAAAGATTTTTATTTCGAGATCGTTGAAAAATCGTTATTCTTCTATTCTTATATTTTCGATCAAATTTAGATTTTTATGGAGACTGCGCTTTTATGATCGTTTTAAATATTTTATGACATATGTATATGATTGAAAAAATAAAGATAAAAAGCCATTATTTTTTATGGAAATAATAAAAATCTTAACACAAGGATGTTTTTTTTGATGTATTGTGGAACGATTTTCCGTCATCCCTTGTCAAATTTGGTTTGGAGACAAACCGGTTTCGGCGTTCTGCCATCTTCAGTGTCATTTTTCGTTCTGTGACACTGAAGATGGCACAACGCCGAAACAGGTTTGTCTCCAAACCAAATTTGACAAGGGATGACGGAAAATCGTTCCACAATACTTGATACTCCTACCCTTTCGGAAACACAAACAACCAAAAAGATGTTTTTTTTTTTTTAAATATAAATCATAGAAAATTCCTTTTTTATTGCTCGAACAACGAATTTTCAAGAAAATGTCGCTTACGTTTTTTGCGCGGTTAGAGCTCGACGTGTGCTTATATATGTATTTCTGAGAGTATCGAGGTGTCAGGTAAAAACAAAGATTTAGACCTCGAACTAAACTGCTTGATTTAAAACACAGTTTATATTACATAAGGACATTAAAAGTAAAAAAAGATAGAGCAGAATTAACATACATACTGCGCTAGCACATATTACACATACATACATATACTTAAGCCTATACATAGATATACTTATTTAAGATTTGCTTATTGTATTTGTGCTACAAGAAGTTGTGTAAAACTGTTAAAATCTGACAAGCCATTGAACTCATAGAATTATAGAAACAAGTAGAAACATAAAAACTCGTTTCGAGCTGAAGCCACAAATAATATATTACAAAATTAGTTTCAAAGATACAAAAAATAAACCATTAAAAAGAAAAATTTCAAAAAAATATAAAATACAACAAAAAAAGAAAAAAAATACAAAAACAAATTTAAAAAATAAACATTACAAAAAAACAAAAATAAAAATTATAAAAAATTAAAAGTGCAAAAAAAAAAATCAAGTTGCAAAAAATTAAAATTGCAAAAAAAAAATAAGTTACAAACAAAAATAAAAGTAAAACAAATTTAGTACTTCTAAGCACCTTACAAGTAAAATATTGTAATTAAAAAATTAGTAAAACAACAGTTTGCAAATATTTTTACTTACTGTAATTAGTTTGTAAGTAACCAAAAATAAAAATAAAAAATAAAAATGCATACCTGCATTAGAGTAATGTATGCTAATTTTAATAAGTGTAACGCGACAAAATTAGCGAAAAAACATACACGTACACAAAATTAAAATAAAGTAATAATAATAAATAGTACATACATACATTAATTGTGTGGTAAGTGTAACAGACGACGTTAATAAATAACATTGAATTGAATTTTTAATTGTCCGTTATTATTGTGCTTGGCAATTTTGACGCAGCAATAAAGTGTCGTCTGAGCGCAAACATCCATATGTATGCACGTACATACAGACGCGCTTAAACAAATTTCTACAATTTGTTAACATATGCAAATGGAAGCGTATGCACGTACGTATACATATATATGAATAGAAATAAATTGCAGCAGCTGCAATGACGAGACGCAATAATGGCAAAAACAAACAACTAAATTAATGAATAAAAATTTGAAAGTAAATATGTACATGTATACTTTATAACGGAAACCGTATATGTATGTGCAAGAATTTGTAGTTTTAGTAAAAGTTTATTTAAAGAAAATTATATTAAAAAATATATACATGTATGTAGATACATACGTACAGACATACATACATACATACATACCTACATATATTCTGGAAATGTATAACTCTTAACTTACCTACTAACTTATATCTAATAAACGGATATCACAATAAAATGCAAATATATACAAAAAAATATCCACTGCTGGAATGTATTTTTAGTGACGTTTTTTAATGGCTATAAATTATTTGTAATTTAAACATTTGCTCGGCATCGTAAGTATTTCTAATTTATGATAATTTTTTATACATATATGCTTCTGGGAGGGTTTTTTGATACCCACCGTGTTAGAACTCTTGTCAAGTAAATTGATATGTATATGTATTTATTTATTTCAAGTCTTTGAATACAAATATTCTTACAGACTGAGTATAAATCTAGAAATATGTAGAAATTAACGTTAAAGTAAAACTAAACATATGTAAAAATAAAATGTAGCAAACGATCAATAAATGGTTATTGGTGCAGCTGGGAAAAGAATTGACGTAGATGGTTGATTGAAGTGGCACTAGGTTGCAAGAAATCAACATCTAAGGCATTGAAGACCGTATTTAATTCTGCACAAGTACGAAATATAGGAGCATGGGCACCGTAATTGCCCCTCCCTAAAGATGTCCATTGGTTGTCAAAAGACGGTTGGAAAATATTCGGACGTTCCAATTTTTTTTCCAGGGAATAAAAATGGATATATTACTTAAAGAATTCAACACACCGCTTGCGTTTTTTACTAAACTATAGGATTTGATCTAGACGAATGCATACACGTATACTATTTGCCATAGAATCATGAAGACATTAATTACATCGCTAACTTTTTCAATGAAATTTTTTCTTCAAATCTACTAGACTAACTTACAAACATAAGCGAAAGAGTGTTGATAAATATGCTGGAAGCACCCATCATATGAAAACGAGATTTTTAACGGTATAAATTTTTATAGGACAAAGATTTTCCAAGAACATTTCAGGTACCCAGAAAATGAACAGCAGATTATTGAATATTGCATTCCACACAGCTTCGATGAGTACATTGGCTAGCTTATTGCCGCAATGTCTGAATTCCCTGTCCCTGCAAAACTGATACGGCTGTGTAAAATGTCACTGAGCGATGCCACCAGCTACCTCAGAATTGGAAGGACCTTGTTACCAAACGAAGTTTCAGATAGAAGGCCCAACTTTATCGAGCTTAGAGGAGGCAAATTATGTCGATCTAACGGTGACCAAAAGCATAACGAAGTCCCTCCTATCAACACATAAAAACCCCTCGCGTAGTAGGACAATGTGGTGAAGGACTTTGTCTACTTAGGATCCAGCTTTACCGTCAATAATAATGTCAGCCTGGAGTTCAAACCAAGTCCACTGAACTCTTACCAACGGCTGATCCTTTATTCTCTGTAAGCAGTTAAACAGAGCCCTCTCTCCACGGCGAGAAACATGGACGATGAAGAACAAAGACTACACAGTTTTGAGGCTTTCCATGGAATTATTCTACGCAAGCCCTATTGGATCGTGTAAGCGGAATATCGGACACTTTTCAGGTCGGCTCTACGTACTGGAAACACGGGTTGTTGGCTAGTCCATCAATCTTTGTCGCTAAGTTCAACTAACGGTAGGTCCAGAAAACTGGAGAAGTGTAAAAGCTGAGTGGGGTTAAGTGCGCAGGTGAAGAGGTGATATGTCGGGTTCGAGTCTGGATAAATATGAGTTCTGTCGACCGCAGGGTCCAGAGCTTAGCTGAGCCAAAGATAAGCCGGTCTCGCGGCAGCTGAACCCCTTCGTCGCATTCGTCACTGGCTTCAGGGGTATGCCATCGGATACAGTGGTTGAGTCACGTGGATCTGGACCGCGTCAAGAAAATCGAAGTGATGCCTTCTGACGTGCCCGGGAGGAGGCTCATCCTCAATTCAGTCAACCAGAAACTGTTTGCCAAGCATTAAGTTAGGTTCCTTCAGAAGGCATCCCGTCGCTGTCCAGAGTGCGGCGTTCTGGCAACTTTTAAGGTTCGTATATTGCGTTCAACTTGTTCGCGGTGACCAAATAGGCGCAGTATAATTCGTTGCCAACGTATTTTCGCCGAGTGCTCTCAGCGAACGATTTGAGGACCTTCTTTCAGCACTGTACTTTGTTCACAACTGCGGTTGTGTGCGCGGAGAAGGAAAGGAAACTATCAAAGGTAGCCCCAAAAACTTCCGGGTTATTCACCGCCTTAATAGGTGTGCCATCGGCGCAGATCCCTGATTGTAGAAAATTTAGAGAGAAAGCCGGGGCTTGTTCGAGTTGCAATCACAATCGCAGTGTTGCGCGAATTGTTAAAGTATCACGTCAGTTTGGCAGTTACAACAGTGTTGCAAATTTTCATCAGTGCAGCAGTAATGTCGCTTACGTGCCTCGAACACGGCCCCGTTTAACTTCGCTTCATAACTTCCATTGCCCGAAGCCAATATCGGATAACCTCCAGTATATGACACCAAGGAAACTCCCTCCAGTGTCTGAGGATGCCTAGAAATATAGAACCTAAACAATAACGTGGATGGTAAACCACCCAGCGGAACCCCTTGAATGTTTGGCTGAGAAAGGTTACTAACGACTGCCGACCAATCATGTAATTCGCCGTTCATCGCTTTAGTCCTTGCCTCAATGTCTTTTAGTTGCATGGAGTGGCAGACGGTCTGAAACGACCTTTCCAGGTCCATCGCTACCAAGACATCTCTCGGAGAGGCGGTTTCGATTAAGGCCTTGAGTTATTTTTTGTATAATATTTTGGTGGTTACACGTTTGCCAAGTGTTTGGCAGAGCTTCTCTTCCAATTTGTGGTGTGCGTCTTGATGTTGTTACATGAATGGGGAGACCTACATTTTAACGCCGCTTACGAACGGCAAATGAATTTTATTGGAAGCCTTTTCAAGAAAGAAATACACTCGGAGGCTTGCCATTGCTGCTGAGAGGCGACCGCTATTAGAATACCTTTTCTAATTTTAAATGTTGCCCGAGAGGTATCGACCCCAGGTCCTAGGGAGTGTTTATGGCCTTAAGTGCTGTGGTGATGCTGTGCACTTTACGGAAGCCTTGCTGATGTGCTTACTACTGGGAAAAAGAGTGTTATCGGACGATAAAACTCCCTTTTGATTACTGGTTTCCGCCACCCTGCTGTTTACCACACATCTGGAACTATGAGGGTGGCCATCGACCAATTGAGGACCTTCGTTAGGTATACTATTCCAGCCGGGAAATTTTTTTTCGGCACCAGTATGAATATTCCACCGGGTCCAATGGCTTTAGGGCTTTGATCTTCCCGATTGGCTCCTGATTACTCGACTTTTGTCCTTATCCACCGAAGGAAGCTTAGTCACACCAGAGGTAATATTGCATGTCCTCAAGTGCTCCCACTGTTTTCGGATGGGTTGGTTTGTTGCTCGAAGCCTAAGAAGCCCTTCAGGTGCTTGTTTCCAATCCCGGGTTGCGCGAGTTGGACGCCGTGCAGGTGGAGGGTGCGACGAGGCTTCAGTACCAAGAGACTGGATATGTACCTTGCAATTCACTCCCTGGTTCTTACATCTGATTCTTCTAACCGAGGCCGAGTTCGGATGAAGTCGTCTTTAAATACTGCAGTGCAGTGCAAAGCCTAAGTGATGATACACTTCTTTGAGAGTGAGACAATTAAGGAATAAAGTAACCCTTTACCATGTTCACCTTCGTAGAAAAATTATTTACTGTCAATAACAGCATCACGTAGCAAAATGAAACTCCGATTTTCTTTTATTGTTTACAATTTTTTATTGACTGTTTATTGATTTATCTTAATGTTCAACACTTTATTTAGTATTTCATAATGACTGTTGTTTAGGTCGGAGGAGTTTTTTTTTGCCTATTGTTTTGACAAAAATAATAAGTTCAAGTCATCACTGCTTTTAAATGAAAGTTAACGACACTGTTTTATTTAAACGCGCGCCACTACATCAAATACTATTGAAAATAACGACAAAAGGCAAAATAATGAAAGTCTTTACTTTGATTTTACTAAAAACTATTGTAAAGCCACACAAGATGGTTGGTACGGGCCTTGGCGTTAACTAAACATAAAATTAAAGCAAATATCTTTAAATAAATATTGACTAATAAACGTAATATAATTACTAAATAAATACCCGATAGGCAATTTTAACATGAACGTAATTAAAAGTTCGAATGAATACTTGTATAGTATGATGATAGACGCATTAACAAGTGAATTGTAGATGGAGAGCAAACGTAATTTACAACTGTAGTTGTTAATTTAATTTAATTTTATACCGTAATTTACAACTGAAGTTAGTTAATTTAATTTTATACCGGGGTAGCAACTTCAGTACGCATCGATATTCATGCACCATACAGCATACGCGTGTATATTTTTCTATTCGAACGTACAATACTATTCATCTCAAGCAGTTTTGGTTTTACATATATATGTATACTTAAATTTTATATTTTAAGGTATTTCTTTTCTCTTAATTTTTTGTAGGGTGTAAAGCAGCAGTGCGTAAAATTTATTGTTTTGGTCAAATCAGAAACGGGCGAATATACACGAAACTGCGTACATGTTCACCTCAGATGGTTTACTCAACCACTTCACAGTTTAGCACAAATCTCATTTGTGAACTCGGAGCACTTAGCCTTACCGCCCAGATCGCCTGTCAAATACTTGCTCTCCTTGATCACCTCGAAACAGGCATTCTGAATCTTATCGGCGTGCTCATTCAACTCCATGTGCCGCAACATCATGACAGCCGACAACAGCAAAGCAGTGGGGTTGGCCAAATCCTTGCCAGCGATATCGGGGGCAGTACCGTGAACCTGTGCGAAAAAATTAAGTTAGTAAAAGCGAAGTTACTTTATTGGGCATTAATTACAGATTCGAATAAGGCGCCATTGAGGCCCATGTTGCCGGATGGTGTAAGGCCCAAACCACCGACGAGACCGGCGCACATATCAGATAAAATATCACCATACAAGTTGGGCATGACCTGAAATTTTGTTAATAATCTAATGAATTAGAATATTCGAGCAGATCAAAGTAGCTAACACCGTAGCTTATAATTCGAGTAATATCCAGAAAATTAAACCTACCAGCACATCATATTTCTTAGGATCTTGCACCATATTCAAACACACAGTGTCCAAGTAACGTTCTTCGAACTGAATTTCCGGATACTTCTCGGCCATGTCGCGTGCGCAACGCAAAAACAAACCGTCGGACATGCGCCTGAAAGTACATACCCCAAAAGGTTAGTTGTGGTTGGTACTTTCGAAATTTGATGTGTCTCGTTAAAAGTATTTTACTTACATGATATTAGCTTTGTGCACAACGGTCACTTTCTTCCTGTTGTTGGCCTTGGCATATTGGAAGGCGTATTCAGCGACACGTTTCGACGCCTCTTCGGTGATCAACTTGATACTCTGCACCACCCCATCGACGATTTCGTGCTCAATGCCAGAGTATTCACCTTCGGTGTTCTCGCGGATTGTTACCACATCGACATCGTCGTAGAGCGTCTTGTAGCCCTCAAGACTACGGCACGGTCTTACGTTAGCGTACAAGTTGAACTCCTTACGCAAAGCTAGATTTAATGAGCGATGTCCCTTGCCCACCGGTGTCATTAGAGGACCTTTCAAGCCAATTTTGTTTGTGTTGACCGAATCGATGGCTGCCTGTGGGATACCGAACCTGCCATCAGGACCCTGTTTGGTGGTAGAAATTAAGGAAAGAATTTTATTTGCAAATACATATGTAATGTGAATGTCTGTTAATATTAATATTTATCTGCCCTAACATTCTACACAATTAAAATTGTTGTTACCAACAAGCAAAAGCTTATATCATTTAACCTTCTACTAAAACTCAAGTACGATCGACAGCTCCTGCGGTTTTGAAAAATTCATTTGGTTTTTTCCATTCCACCATTTCAGTCTAATGACAATCATAACTTTTAATACAAATCCTACATATATGTATGTACATACATATATATATTTCGCATGGCATAAAATTATTCAACTCTTTCATAACACAAACCAAAAGTAAAAAATAAAAAAAAATAAATAATATTCATAACAAATAGCTAAATAAAAAATGAATTAATCACAACATGCTCATATAAAACATCAAAGTTCAAATTGTCTAAGCAGACGGCCTTATCACAAAAATGTGCAGTTATTAGTGTTTAAGTACCTGCAAAATTTCCAAATATTTTATTGTTTTGCATACATACACAGATATTCTGGTACTAATGAAATTACACATACATAGTCTGAAATAATTGGGATCACTGAATCAAGTTCGTACTCGAAATAAATAAAACAGTATCATATGCGAGACACCATTTAAATGGCAGCAACAAATTCATTTAACTTGTTTATTAATATGCATACATACATAAGAATGCACATGTATACAACTGTATGTGCGGTGATTAGAAAGTTGTTTAGTAATATTTGCCAATAATTTTATATGCAATAAATTTTCGAAATATGTAACTTTATAACTTCTAAAACGCCAATTGCATTGCATACGTACAAAGTTTAATATTCCATAACGCCGAACTACAACTTATTGACAATGTATACTTTTCCAAAACGAGTCCGAAAATTTATCGAAACGCATCGCTAGAGTAATCAGCGCATCAGAAACAAAGTTGATGCTACGCTTGTTTTTGGTTACCATTGGTGTTTTAAAAATGGAAAATTCCGTTATCGTTGTATTATTGAACATTCAAAATATGCCATGTATAGTATATACGGTTGCTATGTTTCGTAACTCTGCATATCCAAACCGTTGAAATACCGCAGAAGAACAATATCCAAACATTGTATTGGTACGCTTTGGAAGTCAGCCTTAATTTGAACTATTTAGAGTGGAATAATCATTTCTTTAAATAAATACTATGTATAGTTATATCACAAATATAAGGATATGCTCGGCTTCTATGTGGGTCTGCTGCTAAGGACCTGACCTAGAAATAACCATATGTATTTCCCTAAGACGACCAAATTTGTACTAAGAGATTGCTTGCTGCAGATACTTAATTGTCAGAGCTTTACACACAACTTTAATATTTTCGCTTCACAAACGTTATTTACACATGCCATATAATTTATTTTCATAACATGCCTAATTACCAAATTAAAAATGCAACTTTCACTGTTTCTAAGCTAAAAGAATTTCTTTAATAAGATGTAGGATTTTGTTAAGTGCGTTGTTCACATTTTTATCTAAAAATCCATATCTTACATAGTCCGTATTTATTTGCATAACATACTTTGTACTTGCAAAACTTTTATTTTTGCAAATATAATAAATATATATCTTTATCTTTATTTGAGCGTCCGGCCTCCACTTACCATAACGGGCGTGACATCGACGGATTCCCATTCAATTGGCACGTTGGCAGCTGTGAAAATCTTTTGCACAGCAGCAGAGATTTCTGGACCAATACCATCACCAGGGATTAGAGTAACTTTTCTGGTGCCAGAAGCATAGCCACGTGCGGACGTAGGTGCAGTGCTAACCTTAAATGGTAAAAAAACAACCGGTAAAATTATTAGTTTAATCGTATCATTCATACATTCAACTCTAAAAACACATTTAGATAAACACTACTACTAAATAAATATTTACACGCAAATTAAGCGTGCCGCTCTATCAGTAAACAAACGCTTAATTTAGTAGCTTATCAAACTTTCGCGGAGCACGCGCACTTTCATATCTAATGCCATACACGTATGTATTTCAATGGCAACTGATATTACATAATTACACTCCTCCAAGCGATTTTTCGCATTCGTCTACCGTCTGTATGCCTGCCGACTGTCTGTGTCCACGAAGTTCCAAAATTCGCCCAGCTGACAGAGTCGGATAGCAGCCATGTACCTCCACCACCCGCAAATGCTTCATGCAATACGACAATATCGAGTTGATGGAGGTGATTTGAGGGTTTCGGCATACAAGCCATGGTAACGTATCGCAGGTCTTTTGTTGAGGTTATACAATTTTCTACCTCGAAAAATATAGCAATACAGCATTTTTGCACATATAAAGCAATTAATAAAAACGGACATAAACTGGTTAAGGCAACAAGACTAAAGCGCACTAGCAGAATTGCACTATTCTACATTGGCAAATAAAATAATTGTGCAATGGCACACACAATCTGGCTAAATTTTGAATTCAATTTGGTGTTATGTAAAAATCTGACAGCGATGCAGCATCGTTTTCGCTGAACGTCGCTAATTTAAAGAGCTCTACGCTCTGGAGGACGAACCTTAACGTTGGCAACTGCATTGGTCAGGCGCTCCTGTCCAAAACGTGCGATATTAACTCCAAAACTTGTTAACTAAAATACAACGCGTTAAACAAAAAAGAGGTAGGTAAAGGGAGTTTAGCGAACATTTATAGATTGTTAAGGAATAAATAAGTTTTGCAGTCCTTTTCGGTATTAATTTGACAACGGCAACACGTTCACTCACAATCTTTTGAATAAATCTTGCAGCCATTTCTTCGATATTTCGCACTAAATTAATTTTAAGATATTCGCAACTACGGAATCAAATTGGCAACAGCAAAGCCACCTTCCCTGCTTCACAAGAAATTCGTCGGAAAACTGGCAAAAATTCTATAGAATGATATTAGCTGCGATTCGCAGTTTGACAATCGCTTTTTGTTTCTTCTTTTCTGTCACGTGCAGAAACTATTCACAGTAGCGCATAATACAAGAATTCACAATCGTTGAAAAAATTGTGGCTTTTGCTAAATCAAAGAAGGGGCTATTTCTGT
>NW_023458567.1:20300602-20314712 GCF_013731165.1 Rhagoletis pomonella | reverse complement strand
AGGAAGTTAGGAAGTGAAGTTGGTTGCAGAAAACGGCTAAACTGTAATTTTCGTATTTCGAACAAACAAACCTATGCTTGTCGTTGGTGCTATTTCCGCATTTGACGTAACGTTGCGGCTTTTGTTTAGGTATGACACTTCAGCGTTAAATCTAGGCGTAAAAAAACGCTCCACCCAACGCTTTTATTTAGGTATGGCAGTCTTTCTATGATGAACTGTCAAACAATACCGAACAAAAATCAGTTGACAGGACGA
Organism: Rhagoletis pomonella; assembly: GCF_013731165.1. Lineage (NCBI taxonomy): Eukaryota > Metazoa > Arthropoda > Insecta > Diptera > Tephritidae > Rhagoletis > Rhagoletis pomonella. The sequence goes on along the minus strand of NW_023458567.1, from coordinate 20,314,457 downwards.
ATAAGAATCTGCCATTAAATTCCCAATAATAAGAGTACTTGCAAAGAATCACCCGTTATAAGTAAAGAAGAAGTATTATTTGTGGACTAATATCGTTTTTCAGTCAATAAATACTTTTGGAACATACTTCAGCTCTAAAGAGCGCACCAAGTACTTTGGGTAATTATTTATTTATTTATCGAGCTGACTCCCAGCGGCCTCATGCTCTTTACGGTGGCCCTAGTAGCCCAGTACACTATGTAGGTGTGACTTTGAGCCTATCAACTAAACAAATGCTTTGACGCTATATGGTAATAGTAAGGTCAGTCGTACTCTATCGTATGCTGATATCCTTAAGCTAATGTAAATGAGTCAGCGGGACTAACATTGCACAACAGAAGCGGTTAAAAGCACTCTACTGGCTGGGCTAGGAATGATAATCAGTATTCCGCCAGTCGACTTTGCTGCGGAAAGATTTGCAGCGAAATCCGGCTGATGACCATAAGACTTTTAACATATTTACAGACGGCTAGAAAATGAAGGATAAGGTACGTGCTGGTATATGCCAGGAACTAGAAATTTCGTTGTTGTACCACGGCAGTATGTTCCAAGCAGAAGTTTTTTGCTTTGAGAGAAGTGGTTTTATTAGCCCAGGCTGAAACAGAGAGCTGAAATAAACGCTTATAAGAAATTACTACCAAAAATAGGTAGGTGCAAAAGGCGGCCGCATGTCTACTGGCTGCCAGGCCATGTCAGGAAATGAAATATTGGATGAGATGCTAAAGGGCACTTCATTCAGCACTCGACCAATATACATACAGAAACTTTTAATTACATATAAACACGATAAGAAACAAGTGATCTAAAAAAAGTTTTAAAGCAAGCTTATATTAGTGGTTAACAAAAAAAAGGAACAGTTCAGCGCCTTCGTCTTGGTCTGCAGGCTGTATCGGAGACGCACCCGCTAAATTTAAACTTTGAATACGTGGTATGGCTAAGAGCAAATTCAAGTAAAAAAAGAAAGCACACACTTAGAAAAAAATATCGATAACAAAAGCGATAATAATATCGATAGCAAAATCGATAAAATAGTCGATAAAAAATCTATCAAATCGATATCAAAATCGATTACAAAAACGATAAAAAATCTATTAAAATGTCGATAACAAATTCGATAAAAAAATATCGTTAACAAAACCGATAAAACATCGATTATTATATCGATAAGTCCCGAGAATTTCGAAAATCTCTAAAATCCCGAAATAGTCCCCAGATTGAGTCTCTGTCTATAGATATCCTTTTCTTCTTCTATAATTACCTTTATTTTAATCTTTCTTCATCTTTACTTTTATCGGTATCCTCATCCTCATATTTTTCTTTAAAGAGATAGAGTATATTCGATTAAGAATGTCCACGATTTAGCCTTCCCTGATTCCATATATACACATTTGATGTTGCCTTTTTTTGCCTTTTTTAAGATATTTGCCTTTTTTTGCCTTTTCTACCTTTAAAAAAGTGATTATAGCATTTACATTTTTTTTTAAGATTAAAAAATATACACATGCCCATGCGGCTTATAGAAGCGCATGGACCTCTTGCCAAATTGGTGTTGGAACAAGTAATTTTTAGCAAAAAAAAAACCGACTTCAACTCTCATATAAAAAATATATATATATATATATCTCATGATCCACAGATCGGATCTTAACCAGATTAGTATGGGACCACCTCTGAGACACTACCTCGAAATCGGTTGACGTGGTCCAAAGTTATGCGGTAACATTCATAAAAAAAAAAAAAATATTCCGACGAACTGATAACCTCCTCCTTTTTTGGAAGTCGGTTAAAAATTCAAAGCCGTTTTCTCAGCTAACGTAGGCTTGGAGACAATAAGGGGTGTGGATAAAATTGTAAAGGGCGAGGAAAACGCTCTTATTCCTGATAATATAAACGTTTCAAACGTTCCATATTTAAATTGGGCTCCACTTGTATCAACTTACATCGAGCGCACATTTTGTACATTCAAGGCTTTTCTTCGCGAAAATCGAATGAAAATGCTGCCAGAAAACTTCAAAATGCATCTCGTGGTTCAATGTTACTACAACTATACAGATTAAAGTTTTATGAGTTAGAAACTCGAAAGGATAAAATAGTCAAAGATTCAAAGCACAAATTTTTCATATAGGCTGCATTTCTTTATTCATTCTGAACGTTTGGAATAAACTTTTTTGTTTACTTATTCTTTAGAACGTTCCTGATGATATGTTAACGTATATTTCAAAGGCATTCTGTTTATTCCGGCTGTGAAATGGGATTATCCGGAATGTATAAAGAAACGCGGCCATAATGAAACTAGTTCATAGTTTTTCTCTTTTTACTTGTAATATAAACATTTCTTAAATAAATCTATTTTTTGATTGCTCTTCGTATTTTCTGTCTTTTTTTAGTGCCTTATTTTGCTTTTTTTGCAATACCGAGTGCCTTTTTCGCTATTTTATTTTGCCTTTTTTATAGGTTTTTAGGTCCTAATAATCCGTTCCCTGTTTATCACTGTTTCTACTTTTATGTTTATCATGTTCTTCATCTGCATATTCCCCTTCACCTTTGCCCTTATATGTATAAGTAAAGTGTTTAAATTTACCTAGGTCTTCATTTTCGCATTTATCTTTACTCATCTTTGTTTTTGTTTTTATTGTTACCTTTGCCTTTATCTATGCCTTTATCCTTTTCTGTATCTATGTACGTACTCAACTTTACTTTAATTCTTGTATTGTCTTTTTTCTAAGTTTTATCTTTTAAACTTTTATTAGCAAGTTTATGTTAATTTAATACCATAATTTAATACAATACGATTTCCATATTTGTTGATTTTTCGTATCCGAAAAATGTCAATCTTATTTCAAAACAATAATTTTAAAATATTTGTTCAAACTGAGCATTTGAAAACATGTATACGTATTCGTCAGTACCCAGTAGCGAAAATGGTCACCGGTGACATCGTCACTAATGAGGATTTAGTGACATCTTCGCACTTGCTGTGAATCCTAAACGACATATAGCTGACAATGACACTGGTGACAATGTCATGCAGGTGTACTCCTATCAAAGACTCATAACAGACAATGTCTTGCAGCGGTCACTTATAAAAAGTTCATTGCAGGACATTGTCGATTGAATGTCATCAATGATCACTGCATGGCAAAGTCATGCAGATGACATCAACGACGAAATTACCATTTATATGAAAAAGTCATGAACGAACGACTTCCATACAAACGGAGCCCAAAGTCATTTAAGACGTAACTTTTCCGTACAAGACTCTTAAGTAACTAATGCATGACATTCGCTACGGGGTAGCTGAGTGTGCAGAGAAGTGTGCTACTATTTGTTAGCTTTCAGGAGGTCCCAGGCTCGAATTCCGTCAGAAGCAACACATTAAAATTATTTATTCAAATTGAAATAATTGCTGAATCTTAAATTTGTTTCTTTGTTTGGTTTCCGGTAACTATGAAAAAGTTTCTGTGAAGTTCATAATGAAATCGTCTTCAACGAAAAATTGAATCAGACAAATTTCAGGAAAGCAGCCGAAAGCGCATCCGTTTTACAACCATTTTCTATAGTTTTCTGTACATACGTTTCGGATGAACACGCTAGTGGGAGAATTGATCTGAAAAACGTCCGAAAACGGAATCGGAGAAATTGTTTCCATTTTCGGATACGTTTCCGGATATTTTACTGGCTGGGTCACTTTCAGCGCATGCACGATTTTGGTGATTTTGTATGGAAAATTATTTATGCCCATATATTTGAATCAAATAAACATACTTAGAAAATATCAACCAATACTTCCCATATACCAAATGAAAGAAAAAATCTTGAATTTTTTGACTAAAGAAAACAAAATCAAAATCATTCGAGCGGTTTTCGAGCATTAAAATGCTCAATATTTGTTGAACTTATATAAAATGTGTACACGAAACCTATATCCCGAAAATGGAAGTTTAATCTGCAAATCGTAAGTTTCTAGAGCAGTTTAAAGGCTAAAAATTGACCCCAAAATAAACCAATATTTACCTTTATTTCTACGCCAGAAACCGAATTGGTTACTTATAAAAATTAATCTGTCGATAGGTTTCGAATTATATCTTTGAAACGCCACACTTTTCTTTCAAATCGCTTCATTAGTTCTCGTACATAAGTAATATAGATTCTAAAAATGAACCAAATGGGCCCATAAATACAATGTTTCTAAATATCGCGACTCCTGCGGCACCTATCGGGCAACTTTTTTGTGGAGTTATTCCTTTTCACGTAAGTAATATGCACTCAAAATATAACCCAAATACGGGGCTCTCAAATATCTCCATGCGAATTAATCGTAGCGATTTCGACGGAAGCAACATTTTGATATGAAACAAAATGGTTTTGAAAGCTAATGTAATTCCCTTTCACGGAAAAATATTGGCAATGAGCCACAATTACTCCTTGACTTTTGTAAAAAGGTCAAAAATAGTGTTCTTCGAAAAAAACATACAAAACCCACCGCATTTGTTCAAAAAAAATATTTCTTTTGTATGTTTTATTATATTATTATACATATTTTGAGACGAGAAACACGATTCCACTGTTTAAAAAACTAAAAAAAATTAACCCCTCAATTTGAAAAATGCATTATATAATGCATTTTTTACGATTTGCATGCAGCGATGCATCCTTCACACAATTTTATATCACTCGAACAACAAGTACGTAGTGCATTTTAATATCTTTAATTTGAACCAAGGTAGAAGTCTCTGGGCGAAAACTCTTTGTTTTTTGAACAAATCCGATGGATTTTGCATTTTATTTAATTTTTTTTTTTTGAAGAACACTATTTTTGACCAATTTTTTGTAGGTCAAGAAGTAATTGTTGATTTTACACAAATGTAACTTATGGTGTTCATCATCATAATCAAACATATTTTGCACTGTGGAAGGGCAATAGTTTTTGGAACAAACGGAATTACCATTAATAAAAGTTTGTTAGAAGGCAGGTAATGGAAAACTGGGTGCTTTAACAAACTGCGAAATTGTCACAGCGTGTGAAACCAAACGAATGAGTACAAACTCGAATTGTACTATTACTGTCACCAAGATAACGGAGAACCATGAAATCCTTAATCCTGCCAGGACACACGCCGAACGACAAATGTTTTTAATGGGAAAAGGAGATTTGCCATTGCCTGCCGATGTACGATCGCTATTAGTAAAAAAAACTTTTTTTATATTGCTCAGACCAGGGATCGAACCTTGGACCTACGGAACGGCAGTACGCGGCTCTAACCACTCGGCCAAGGCGGCAATTATTATTTTTGATTTGGATGTGCTTCGAAAGCTATCTTCACTTGGTATCACAAAGGACCAATTAAAATACTACATACGGTGAATAGCCAGGAAGATTAACGTAATGTAACCCTCTTGTGGTTTCTTTCTACATCAGTTTTAGAAATACCGCTCTTAAAAGTAGCCTTTCCTACAACTCTGTTTGTTACGAATGGCCATTAAAAAAAAAAATACTCATTTTCTCCGTTCTCAAATTTGATTAAGGCTTGGTCGAGCTACTTAACACTACGTTTTCAGTGTACGCCCTAACGTTTTTACAGAAAAGGAAAAATATTTTAGTTAGCCGTGGTCATTAAATTTAGGTACATTCCATGTTAGTCGTCAACAAAACCTAACACGCTAAATTTATTTCAGCAAACAATACAATTAGTAGTTTTAGGGATTATAACTATTTATAACTACATCAGTAAGTTATAGTATATGGAAAACAGTTATACTTGTTGGAAATTATTTGTGTGTAAATATGCGCATATCAAACATGGTGTACACGAAAGCAAAATTAGTAAAACAAAACAGCGTCAATCGCTTTCTGTACCGACTTTAAAACGATTTCGAATAACATACGCAAAACTTTTTAAACTTCGGCAGTGTGTACAGCAATGAATACATGGACACCACGGGAACTCCACTTGGTACTCAACCACACTTACCAGCTTAAGGGGTGACGTCAAGCGAAACAATCCGAAAGTGTTGTTAATAAGCAGGCAATATTGCCGAAACATCATAGGGGAATGGGTAAGAGTACAAACGAGTACACTTGTCTCAAATTGTAACACCTTCCTGTTCCTCGTTTGCTGAGTCTAAAGGGCTGCATGTATACGTCCCGTTTCGAAAGGTATGACGCCTTGCGGTACATCAAAAATTGTTTTAATTCATTTAAATACTGCTGCGCTCGGAATTGCGACACTGCTGCGATGGCTCTGATTGCCTGCCTTAACATTATGTAAGCATGATGCTGTAAAGACCCAGTCGGAAATTGTCTGTACAGAATGTATTGACCTTAGGCGCTATACATTCCAATACTCCATTTTTCTTGCTCGGCGATGTCGTAGGAATGTAATGTGTTCGTTTATACATGCCAGGTAATGCAAGGAATAATGTTTCTATGGACATTAGCTGATCAGTTCGCTGTCCTTGGGATGCATGTAAGCACGTGTCCATGAGTCTATACATTGGAAGCTGAAACTAAGGTCGCAAACATGATCAGTTCGCTGGGATGTTTGCGATGGTTGCTAGCATGCGTCCAATTTCTTATTAGTTGGCAACAGTGTGGCCAGATTTTCTTTTGTAAAAACTGCGAACTTCCAAGAAAAGAACTGTATTTCCAACAAGAAACTGTAACTTTCAAAAACGAATGGATTTTCGGAATGTTTACGTTTTTAACCATATCATTGGAATGCATCTGATCCCTTTTATTTAAAGGAGCAAATGCTGCACTTATTCTCCTCTTTTTCACTTAGAATTTGCTTCCAAAAAAGTCAAAAGAGATTATTTAATTTATTTTTTCAAATCTGATATTTTGACAAAATTGTAATCTTTACTAGGAAGTAATTAAAAAAAAAAAAACTATAAGCTGGTTTAAAAAACTGTGATTTACAGTTAAAACTGTGAATATGGCAACATTGGTTGGCAACTAAAATCGGGTCGCTTAAATGGCACCAGTTTTTTATGAATCAACGCTGCGTTTGCATGCATCTTTGTATACATCCTGCGTCATAGATGACGAAATTTCCGACTGGGCGGTTTACAGGCATATACTCTCGTGTGTGTGTGTGCGCGTTTATGGAGTCCTCCGCCAGTGAGCACTTTGTCGAGGCCAATCTGCGGCACTTGAGTCCTCTTCGCTCTTTTATTTTCGCATTTAAAAGTTTTTTATTGTTTTTTCATTTCGCTTTTAAAAACAAACTTTTGACGAACCAATGTCGACTGACGAAATGTGTTGGCAGCTGTAAAGCACAGCTCTTCAGCATTTACCTCCCAACGACAGGGGAGCGCAAATAGCGAGCAGTGAATGTTTTAATTTGCAAGCGTGCATTGGTGCAGGGTGTGAAAGATGCGCCAAGTTTAAATTAGATTATGCTAATTAAGGTGGTAATCCAATGCTCTTGTTTGCATTTGGGCGGTTGTCTGAGCGCGACAATGAGACGGTGGCAGCAGCTGCGGTGGTATTGGCGTTGTAATGTACCCACCCACCGCGCGACATTCCAATTTTCATGCGGAATCAATTTGCATTTTGTGGTTTCAATGATGGATTTGTTGTTGTGTTACACTTCCCACTCCCGCTCTTCTTACCGTTTGCTGTTAAAAGCATTGCAAAGCTCTAAGCATAACTCAATTTGTTTTCGCAGCGAAATGAAAAACCAACTTGGCAAACATTTTTCATTTCATAAATGTAGTAAAAGTTTATTCTTGCGTATTTTATTTTTCATTTTTTAATCTTGCGGATTTTTATTTGTAGCAGGCGCGACCAATAACTTGGAAGTTGTTGGCAGCCACTATGAAAAATACGCCGACTGCAATTGTTTGTCTGAGTAAACCAATAAAATAGCGCAAAAGTTTGCCCGACGAAGGCAATTAAAAGCAGCAGCTTTGAATAAAGCCTAAAGCGAGTAGAGAAATCACAGAAAATCACAAATCCGAGTTGATTGAGAAAAGTATCTTTAATAAAAATTTACCTACTTTCAATAAAGGAAAGTTATGATGACTTATTTTTAGAATAAATTCCGTTCCTTCTTATTAGAAGAATGTCGCAGTTAGTGATCGCTTCTCTCGTCTTGGTTCCCGGGGATCCCTAAGAAGATCGAACTCAAGGAGTATGTTTGATGACACTGGGTTGTCCTCTTGGAATAATACCTAGATGAGAGAAAATAGCGACGAAAGTACCCAGAATTTCCAGTGTGAATGGGTTGGCCTTGAATACTAGGCACAAAACACTAGAAAGGCACACAGTAAAATAACTAGCAAACCAATCAGGAACCAGGGAGGGGCGTTTTTGAATGAATTATTATTCAAATAAAAAATAAAATTTTATTCATAATTTTTCTAATTTTGAATGACGAATAAATTTGTATTCTTCATTCAAGCACTTTTGAATGATGAATACATTTTTATTCAATTAATGAAGTATAAAAAGGTATTCGTTATTTGAAATTAGTTGAATGATGAATACAAATTTATTCATCATTCGCAAGTGCTTGAGTGAAGATTAAAATGTATTCGTCATTCAAAACTGTTGAAATGATGAATGAAAACTTATTCTTATTTTTTTATTCAATTATTCATTTTCGTGATTACGCCCATCCCTATCAGGAACTACCATTAGCAAAGTAAATAAATTCATCAGAGAATTCAGATGGCTAGACTAGGCAATATAGTACCTAGTTTAAATATTTCCCAAGATAATTGCATCGGCAAAATACGCAAACCCTTCGAGGGCGACTGAGTTTTTCCATACTAACTCCACATTTGATGTATTTTTCGGGCACTATTGCTCTCTTCGTCAACCCATGGCTGTGAAGTCAATTTTCAACCGAAGTATCTTTGTCTTAAGCGTTTCTAAGTTATGGTTAGGTTGACAGCTCCGCAAGTTGCTGACTTAGATATTTCGTATTTTGTTCATTGTGTTATAGCTTACTTAAGGGCCGTTTGCACCACGTCTAGTTAACGCTAACTGGAGGTAAACCCTTCAGTTAAGCACATCGACTGCTTTATCGATCCCATGGTCTAGGCCGGGTGTCGATAACGTCGATAACGATGTTTAACTAGGAGTTAGAATTTATTAGGCATGGTGCGAACGGTCCTAAGATATTATCTTTCAACAATAACTTAGGTAATCCACTTCATGTTTGGAAAAGCGCTGGGTGCTCTATTATATATAGTTATTGGCCATCCTAAATAGTTCCTTGGAAGTGTTGATGAAATAAAAAAAAAAACTGTTTAGCCCTAGCTTTGTGGAAACAGAGCAGTATAGAAAGATACGCGGAGATAATTTTACCATATGAAACTCGATCGCAGAGCCAACTAAAAGCTAATATCCACGATCAATTTGCTCAGAAACTCCTATACCCTCTGTGTCCGAATCCGTTCAACCCTTAAATGGATATGTGTAGAAAATGATACAATCGATCCAGCCTCGGTATGTACCTCGAATCGGTGCAGGTCGGCGAAGTCGAAGTTTCCAAACGTAGCCCAGTACGCGCGGTGCTTCTTATAGCGTTTTCTTTTCTCAAAAAAAGTTCTGCCCTTTTATATGGGAACTCTTGCTTTGCGTTGCCCTGAAACCTCAGAAAATGTTGCGTTCTTCATATGAGAATGAAACAGAAATTATACTACTCCATCACAATTTATTTATAGGACTTAATAAAGCTGAATTATTCACTTGGCCTGTAAGTCTTTAGTAATTTTAAAGCAAAACACCTATTTCTGATACGGAAAATAATTGTATTTTTACAAGCATAAATAAAAAATCAACCGTGCAACTCTCACCCTCACGTTTATTTGAGGGCTGAAAAGGCAGCACTTTTGCCGGATCAGAGCGCAACCTGGTGAGAAAATAACTCGACGCCTTGTGAAAGGGCTGAGAAAAGAACATACAAATTTGACCGAGCTGACACAAGGCATAATAAGTGCAGCTTTTTTTCGAGAAAAGAAAACGCTACTAGTCTGATAGCAGTGCGGTCTGAAGAGCCATATTCGCAATATCTATAGGTATAATGCTAAATCTAGTGTTAAGCGCAAGAGGAGTGGAACGAAGCGACCCTTTTCTGGTGAATACAGCCAGATAATGACCAAATACAGTGTACTTGGTATGCTTCTGGTTTCATTCAGTTACCTTTTCAGAGGCTCCACCTCTTCATTTTTAAAACCGTTTAGAGAAACTGAGGCCTTTTTAAAGTATTTGACTTTCCTGTCCAGAAGCACGACTAAATACTTGACTCTATCAGAGTGCAAAAGTGGAATGCCACCGGTCCAAAGAAGATGAGCATGGGGTATTTTTATGTCTTGGTGAACCAGGCGAGCTCTGTCTTATCTCATTATTAATGGCAAACCGTCAGCTAACAGACCAACTGATGGCGAAGCTTAAATACCCCAATGTGTCCAAAAATCTTCCTCTAAGAAATAAGTGCCACGTCGTTAGCATAGGCATTAACCTGACGGTATCTTCTTCCCACAAGGACGTCGTTGACGACAACGATGGCGAGAAATGATGAGAAAACGCCCCCTTACGTAGCACAGTGGTTGCTGCCATAGGCCAAAAAAATATGTAAAAAATTGTTTACCAAAATATATTTTGCAATAAGTTTTTTGTCCAAACTTCATGTTGTCATATATTATTTGTTTCCATTGTAACGGTGGTTTTTGAAAAAGCAGAAAAATGTCATCAATTGTTCATTTTATTTGTACAGCGTCAGCACGCTGAAAATTGAATTTGATTTAGGGCCGTTTTCACCATACCTGGTTAAGACGAATCCCTAGTACGGCCCTTAGTGTAATTTAAATATTGGATGGATATTGTACATAAAGGTATTGACTTTATTTCTACAATTAAACTTTAAGTAACTTAAGTAGGTTTTTGTGTTTTCTTGGTTCGTCTTTCAAGTATTTAGGTAATGTTTGACGCGTGTTTCCCCTATCGGACCTCAATATTTTTACTTATATAATAATAATAATAATAGATTGGCGCTTACACATATGTTAGTGTTTGGCCGAGCTTCTCCTCCGACTTGTGGCGTGCGCCTTGATGTTGTCACACAAAGCGGAGGGACCTACAGTTTTACGCCGACTCCGAACGGCGATTGTATTTTTATGAGAAGCTGTTTTTTTTTCATGGCAGAAATACACTCGGAGGTTTGCCATTGCCTGCCGAGGGACGACCGCTGTTTAGAAAAAACCTTTTTCTATATTTTTTGGGATGTTGCTTTGACCAGGGCTTGAACCCAGGTGCGGATGTGTGAAAGCGCGCACTGCTTACCACTACACCACAGCGGCCGACTTCTTTTTGCTTATATATTGTACGTTAATATTTTAGGATCATGAAAGGGTTCTGTGTAGATGCAACTACCTGTGGAGACTCGTTTAGTCTTCCATAATGCAATCCAAGCTCTGTACTTCCATGAGTTGTTTCATGATTATTTTTTGGTTTATCTAATTTTCTAAATCATAATGTTTCTAGGCACAAGTATAATAAAGTATTTTAGATAATAAAGTGCACGTTTGAAGTAGCTAGGACTTGCCGTTGATTTTTGGCAATTTTTTGTTCACGCATTTTATTCCAAAAAGTATGTTCGAAACATTTGTTTTTATTGAAGAAAATAATAACATCATCCGCAAAACAATTAACAAAAAATCAACGCGAACTCCTAGCCACTTGAAATTGGCACTTTCTTAAGCTAAAAATTAACGGACTATAAAACTGCATACCAGGATTTTTTCAAAACAAATTCCTAGTAAAAGGTTTGTTGAATTCTTCTACTTTGCCTACAAAGATTGAAATATGATTTTATACGGCTTTTGTTAGATAGTTAGCTGTATTTTTTATAAAAAAAATAGCCGAAGCTGGTCAAAATGCCGTGTTCCTATTAATTTTCACATGACTGTATGTGGGTGTGTCCAACCACGCCCACTTTTTCATATTACAGTTTTTACTCTTAACAGAAACATCGTCAAAATTTTATCCCGATATGTCCAAAAAAAGTATTTTTGGCCGCTCATCCCATATAAATGCAACCACTGTGCGCTGCACAGAGGCACTGGCCGACTACACTTCTAACTAAGTAGTTCACGACTTCGAGCTTAATCAAGGGCCTTAACCTTCACTTCGAATAGCATATTGAAGTATCAACCAGGAAGTCTTTGAAGCCTAAGGAGACTCCTCTGTAACCTTAAAATCGTATGCCAGAATCCACCGATATGCCCTTCAATTAACTAGACGTGCTAAAAGACAAACAATTGCTTCCAAAGTATCCGATTTCTTATATACAAGTCAATAAATCCCTCGAGGGAATTCAATAGAAAGAAAAAGAGACTGATTTATATGAAATCCTTCGGAGGCACGGGAGGACTCTAAGAGGGTGTGAGCAGTCGGTCTATTTTTGTTTCCAAATGTAGTTTCCGTCCTTGTTAACAATTTCTTTGCATATATTGTGAGCAGTATCTATTTTCGATCTGAAGCACAAAAAGAGTTTACAAGCAGCTATCGTGTCTTAAAGCATAAACAGACGGCAGTTAATTCTCGGATTGATCCGGATCAACGCTGCCACCTTTTTAAGCTTTTAGATCAACAGAAAATTAGATCCTTAAAAGTTTAATCAGTAAGGGCTACCTAATTCTCCCAAACGAAATTAGAATTTCAACTCTAATTTGTAGAGATTTTTTTCCTGGTAGGTTGGTGGTTTCAATAGAGTTTTGGTACACTTTGGTAACAGCTAAAAATGAACAACTCATCTCTGACAATGATGTAAAAAGTAGGCTGAAGTTAAAACTAAATTTTCTTAGTAGAAAACGTATTCAGTAAATTTCGTCCGTATGGGCCTCAAAAGTTGGATAAAGCGTAGCAGAGGAATTTATAGGCTCATTCTCATGCTGAACTCGCCAATAGAGGTAGAAGAGATATCATCGCATATGTTGTTTTTGCCCAGAGTTAATACCACGCTGCTGCCTACCTCCGAAAGCTATGTGTGAAGCTTTTCTCGTTGCACCCTTCGTATCCCACTCAATTGTTACCATGGACTTGTTTGCCGGTAGACACTCCCTCGCCTTCCTCAGCGTTAAATAGCTATTTATGAGAAGTGTTTTGATGAAGCAATGTTACAATTGCGCCAACATTTATTTGTAATGCAGTTAAACATAAATTTAATGTCATTAATTAGGCATTTCAAATCCAAATAACTACAAAAAACTGAAATAGTTAGTTTTGTGATAAGCCTTTGTAACTGCCATTAAAATCTCGGGTTTTGTTAATTTCCAGAGTAGTAACCTGAAATAAATAATAGTAAAGCCGATTCGACCTATCTCAATCTGCTAGACTTTGGTAATTCCAACTGCGCTGCCACAACTAAACTACACCCATGACAGAACAATCAGATAATTAGGGCTTTTTCTATAGAAATATACTTCTTCATCAGGAAAACATTGGATTTGAGTAAACAAAGCACTTTCTTCTGCTTATCGGACGTTTTTTTTTTGTGTATTCATTACGCTTATAGCTTTTAACGTTCAGACGAATAAGGATTCAGTAGAAAATCAACTCAGTTTTCAATTGAAGAGCAGTTCATCAAAATACGCTTGTTACATGAAAACCAAGTGCAGTTTTTTTTTGCGATATGTACGTAATCCCTTTTTAATACGAAAAAGGGTTGAAAAATCTGCATTCACTTGATTGATTTCGAATACAATCACCCACCACAAATCACCATTTAAAAGTGGTTCCACAAAAGGTTTGAGTATTATGTCTGCACAGTGCACTTAACACATAAACAAGCGCCGCAGCAACATA
>NW_023458567.1:20296368-20300592 GCF_013731165.1 Rhagoletis pomonella | reverse complement strand
AAATTAATAGTCAAAACTTTTCAATATGTGGGTGGCGTACTCTGATCTAAATCAATCAATAAACCGTTTTTTAGTTCTATTTGACAATGTGTTTTTACCAATTTAACGACAAATGCCATTTAACTTGACATAGTGAAAACCAGCCTTAACGTCCGCCACTATCTTTTTTGACCTTAAGATTCTATCCTCAACGTCAGCAAAGAATTTTTACTTCAAAATAAAATTATATAGCAATAAATTATTGCAATAGCATTCATTTAAACATTTTAATGTTAATACAAAAAAAAAAACATTAGCTTTATCTCTGCGGAATTAATGCATTGAAATTTTCATTTACATTAAATTTCAAAAATTAATGCATTAATTTTTTCGATTTACATTAAAATGCTATGCATTAAAAAATTAATGCATTGTACACAGCTCTGTTACATATTTATAATCTGAGCTGGAGTTCACTATTGGCTCAGTTTAATTCCCAGCCCGATCCATAACGAAAAGTTATGGAAAATACAGCAGCTACCCATCAGCAGGGAATGGCAAATCTGCGAATCAACTTTTTCCTAAAAATGACTTCATAGCACACCTTCTGGGGTCCGGAGGCGGTGTCAAAGCTATAGGTAGCTCAAGACGCACACCGCAAATCGGAGAAAAAGCAGACCAAAAAAATATGCAAACTGCGTCCTGTATCACAACTATTTATTTAAAGAATAAAATTAAATTTTATCCATTAATTCGTTATCATTATATTTTTACGAAAAATACAACTAAATTGTATTGTATTTATTTGCAATTTTTTACTACGTAAATATTGTAGGTTATTTACCACTTTTTAAAGTAAATATCCGTTGTTTGAGTTAATTGCACACATTTATGTTATATTAAGCATTTAAAATTTGGATATTTTATTATTTGCTCTGTTCTCAAAACGTTTAGTACAGATATTGTTAATATAGTCACATAACCGTTAGTAATGCACTACCGTAATTAATTCGACCGCCGTTAACCACCTTCGACAATGACAGTTAAAAATCAAATGAATTGTACGAGCGGCGGAAAATTTTAAAATTATTAAAAACGTGCAAAACGCGCGCAGAAGCTGCTGGTGTTTGTTGCCAATATGTAGGCAAAGCGTCAGCTGCACGCAGCGATGCTGAGTCGAAGCAATCAGAAGCCGTCGCACAAACAGCCACAGCGGCAAAACCACCCCCAACGCAACAAAGGCAGAAGTAGAGGGCGAAAAGGAAGAGTAAAAGTACAAAAAAGCTGCAGCAGCATCCAACATGCGGCAACGATAGTGGTACGAGGCGCTGGGGTGGCAGAGAAGTCGCATATCGCAATAATGGAGGCGCTGACGTTGGCGATGACGGCAAAAGCGCTAGCAACAATTGGAATCGCAGCAGAAAATGCGACAACTACAACTACAACCACAGCAGTAACCACAACTAACTGGTGATACCCGTGAGTGGCAAGCAACATTTAAGAAATCAAAGCATCAACACAACTGCTGCAACATCGTCAACATCATTGGCTTCAAACAGACGCAGAGTGGTATCATGGACATCGCTAAGGGTTTTGAATGGCATAGTTGCTTGTTGTTTGTTGTCTACTATACTTTTGTTGTTAATATTTGTCACGTGGTTTGCTGTTTTTGTCATTATTCTTGTTGTTGTTGTAGCTGCTGTTGTTACGGCTGTTGACGTCGCAACCAGACTTGACAGCATGCGGTGATTTTGTCACTCAGCATAAATCGTTGGCAACGCATCAGTATCAGCCACAACATCAACAGTAAAATCAGTAATGCAACAACAATAACTCAACACCAAAGTTGTCAACTACCACCGAATGAATGAGTGTAGAAGAGTATGTGAGAATTTGTTGATGACAGGAAGCAGTCATCATTGTTATCAACATGAAAAGATATGAGTTTCACAACAAAAGTGTGAATGTGGAAAGTACTCAACACATGTGTGCTATTTATAGGTATGGGCACCGTTTCGATTTTCGATTAATCGCGGTTTTTTATTCAGGTTTTAAACCGTTAAAAAACTGGATCAAAACTCTGATCTTTTCGGTTCATCGAATAAAACCCAATACACAGGGTGTCCAAGGTCACTCCCTCTTAAATGTTGGGAAATGTTTTTAATTGAAAAACGTAAATATAGAACCAAATCGGGGAAGCTCCATCTTTTCGTGGTATTACCAACTCCCGGTTTTGACCGGAAGTGTGTCTGACTGACCGGAATACCATGTTTTAAATTAGACACACATGTTTTTACTACTTATTCGGATTCTGAGGATAAAAATACGTCAATTTTGTTTAAACCTTTTTTCCCGGAAGTGCCTTTTTCAACCTCTAAATGGACGAAAATGTTTTCTGTGGGAAACGAAAAAGTAAGAATGACCAACTTGGCGATGCGCTATCTTTTGGTCGTATTATCGACTTCCGGTTTCGCCCGGGTATGGTTTGAACTGACCGGAAGTCCATTTTTTTAATAAGGCCTACATGTTTTTACCACAGATTCGGATTCTGTGGGCAAAAATACATAACTCTTGTTGGAAACTTTTTGCCGGCTTCGACCGGAAGTCCGTAACACGCAAAAAAGATAGAGTATCTTCATATTTTTTTCATTTTCAATAAAAACATTCTCACTCATTTAAGCAGACTGATTTGAAGTTTGAGGGTCATTTAGAGGTCGAAAAAGGCCTTTCGAGAAAAAAGTTTCAAACAAAAGTTACGTATTTTTATCCTAAGAATCTACGGCTTGTTTAAAAAAATGGACTTCCGGTCAGATAAGCCCACTTCCGGTCGAAACCGGAAGTCGATAATAAAACCAAAAGATAGAGCATCCCTGATTTAGTAGGTCATATTTTTGCGTTTTTCAATAGAAAACATGTCCTTACATTTTAGAGAGGGCGGACGGGGGGTCTGTATAAAACCACTACAAAGAATATTAAAGCTGCCTTTACACGGGTCGATTTCCTAGTCGATTTTTGTCGTTCAACCAAAATCGACCAGTATAAATGGATATTCAACCGTAAAATATAAGTATTTTAGCTGGTCGATTTATAAACCGATTTTCCAGTCGACAGAAATTGACCGGTGTAAAGGCTGCTTAAATTTCTATTTTCTATTTTAAAATTTTCTTATTTTAATTTACCTACTGTGCATCGCAAATAAATTAAAACAATCATGTGTGTATTTAACAAACTTAAAAAGTGTTTGAAATATTTATACAAAAACAAACTTTAATATGTTTTGATATTTTGGTTGACTTCCAGATCATCAAAAAAAAAAAAACAAATAAGTCGCCACTTTGAAGTTCTTTTACGCCATAAAATTTAAATCTCATCTCGAAAATATACAAAAGAATTATGTTACACAGCTGGGGAATGTAAAAGCCGAATGTTTGGTTTTTGGTTTAAAAGGAAAAATTAAACTATTAAAACCTAAATTAAAAAAAAGGTTGGAAAAGAAGATTCACCAATTAAAAAAACGGTTTTTGGAAAAACTAATCTTTTTTGAACATCCCAAGCGTAATGATCCTTCCAAGTGGGCATATGCATAGTTCTTCTAACCGTAATTTGTGGTAAATACGCTTTAAAATTTTAACACTACATTTTTTTCTTATGCTCCACACAAATGCATAAAAACATCCTTACTATGTTTTTTTTTTTAATTCAATTTGCAACGCGTCGCAGCTCAATTACACAGATTTTAAATTCTTAATTTACATGCACTGATATGTTTGTAAATATGTACATACATATGTATGTGAAAATGTAATTGCAACGCAAATGCCTTGGAGCAGTAAATGCTAGATTCCTTTGTTACTTACCAAAAATCGGAGGATAAGCCTGGAGTGGAGAAAATGTGTTGCTAAACTGGCAGCAATTGTTCGTCGTATGCCTTGTTTCCATATACGCAGCTTTACTTGATTCCCATGCCGTTGATGTACAGTGAAGCAATTGCCCACTATTAGCCCATAGAAATAACTCGATAATCAAAGTACATATTTCTTCGCCTAAACCGCGGGTCGTCGTGTACGTAGGGCTGAGATTATTTGCAATGTAAATTTAATAATAATAATTTAATTCATTAATTTTTCTCTTTTTAACCAACTTCAAAAATGGAGGAGGTTTCAATTTATCGGAATATTTATTTTTTATGTATGTTACCGCATAACTTTGGACCACCTTAACCAATTTTTATAACTCTTTTTTTTT
>NW_023458567.1:20265312-20291368 GCF_013731165.1 Rhagoletis pomonella | reverse complement strand
ACCAAATTCAAACTTGAAAAGGAATCAAAGTGATTTTTGCTTAATATTAACTATGCCATTGTTGATATTTTCAAAAATGATTTGGTGATATTAACCACACTTTAATTATCTTTAAATAGATTTTTGTTTGCCGATTTTTTTCTTTGAATATGCTTACGCTCTGCACTTCACAGATGCTCTTTCATAGATCGGAAACACAAACCAGAAATTTCTATTATTATTTCAACATGTTGCTTCTGACAGAATTTGAACCCGGACATTCTGAAAGCTGGCAAATAACAGCAAGCATCTCTGCACACTCAACCGGTCAGCCGCTGTGAATGTGCCTTCAAATGTTCAACTTGAATCAATTTTCTTAAAATTATAAATTGCATCTGACGACATTCGAACCCGAACCTGCTGAAAGCTAACATATAACAGCAAGCATCTTTCTACAGCCAGACACACAAATGAGTTTCCAAATGTTCAACTTCGATCACATTTCTTACAATCGATTGCGCTTTTGGCTCAGTGTACTTTAGGTTCGGTAGGAAATTCTGCAATTCCCAAAATCTCTCATATTTCCCCCTCTTTTATATGGCGCAAAAACGTGGACGAAGTCTAACAAAGATGAGAAGATTTTGTGGGATTTCGAGAGAACTATTCTTCGGAAGATCTATGGCCCTGTTCGCGTGTTTGACGGGTACCAAATAGGATGGAATGACGAAAAGTCGCTTATTTCTTCATCTATTCGGATTACACAATCAATGACCCTATGGTGCCGATTGACATTTGGCTATCGATCCACTGTATTTATGTATAACAATAATTTAGTGTGGAACGTACTTTGAGATCTTCCAGGAAAAAACCAGCTCAAATTGTACAGATCAGAAAGGCAACAAGAAAGAGAAGTTCCCAAATATCAAAATCAAAAATATCTGTAATTTTTTATTTCACTTTTAATGCATACATGACCCACTGCCAAATTTAAATACCCACCAGCAATAGCATGTTGGCAGCGAAATCTTCTTTTTTATATTTTTTTCTTACTTCTTTTTGCACAGATTTTAATTCCTCTTCGTTACTACACTTCATATAATTTTTCGTTGTGCCGAGCCAAGCTGGGCTGCGTTGAGCTGCGCTGAAATGTGCCTGTTTCCTTCTGGCTTACTTTGCATCCGTTCAAAGAGGGCCGCTGCGCGCTGTTACTATGAGTGCAAATGCAACTGTTCGGGCGATGCAAAACGGCATACAATTAAAGGGTGGCAGGCATCAAACCGCCAACCGACAATCAACCACCCCACAACCAACCACTCAAACATCCTCCCACCCACAAGCACGACCAAGCCAAATTCATATGCTTTATTTCATAGCATTTGTAGGTAAGTTACTCAGCTCCGTTGTTATTGTGTGATGTTGTTGTTGGCGTTGTTTGAAATAAATACCGATTTTTTTTTAACATACGAGTACATCACTTTTTTAAGCTCGCTCTATTTTTATTTTTTTTTGCTTGTTGCATTTTTATGAAGAATCACCGTTTATTAGTGTGCGCTTGTGGAAAGGGATGCAACCACAGATAAATGCGAATAGCAACGCCATCCAGAACCGAATGGTTGGGGTTTGTTGCTGCGTGTTTACACTTTGGATTTGGTTGGCTGGTTGGTTGCAGGCTATTGTACTAGTTGGGTGTTGCTGCAGCAACAGCGAGTGGCTCATTGTGTGCCTAATGGTTGTGGTACTCGATGTGGTTTGAGTTTGCATTGTTAAACACTTTTTTCACTTTTTACTTAAGTATTTCTTTTTTAATGTTTTCACAACGTTGTTTGCATTCGCTTCCCATAGACGTATACGCAGTGGTTATGTCCATATATCCATACATGCTGTTACATTTATTCACTTTTTTCTAAGTTTGAAATATTTTATCCTTTTCAGCTGATTGAAATGTGTTACCACTAAACAACAGGATTGCATGTTTTTGAAATGAAGTTGTGCTTCAGAGTAAGTGAGAGGAGGTCAAAGTGGCTGCACGAGAATTTAGTACAAGAAATGTAGAGTAAGTATGCAGTCCTAAATATGACATCAAATTTAAATCTACAGCCATTTATCGAATTGGTCTGAGAGCAAACAACTTCGTCAATTTCTTCCTCAGCCTATCAATTTTGAGGGGATTCCAAATTAAGATTTAGCGTCGTCTGTTCCGATATTTGATGCGATGCATTCTAGCCATTGGCGGCATGGCAAAACCAGAAGACACATTGAAACGCCAAAGGTGTGGCACTAGCCTTTTTGCGGAGAGGTAGCGGCCTGTTTATTGCCTTTCTATGAAAGTTGTTTCGTTGGGCGCAATTTTTCTAGTACTTTATTTTATAGCTTTTGTCACAAGCCAAACAAAGGACCAATTTTCGGAAAAATTAACCATTACCAACAGATAAGTTTTCTATTGACTCTAGATCAGAGGTGGGCACTACCACAAACAAGCGTGAGCTAAAAGTGAGAATGTGTTAGTGTGCCTAATTCTCCAGTAGAAATCGGTTGTATGCACTCTTGAAGGATGCTTGCTATATGAGTGAATTAGTCTGAACAATTCATGCGTAGTCATGAATTTCCACTAATAAATTCAAATTCTATCGAATTGCAAGCGAATGTACGTTGTCGTTGTTTTAAGTACATGTCTTGATACATTTGGAGTGGAATTTTTGTAATATTTTCAGTCTTGTTCAAAAATTTTAGTGAACGGACATGTTGTGCGATACTATTTTCAGCACAAACGGGCTTTTACAAGATATGCATTTACATATGTAAGTGCTACTTGTTTGTATGTCCCCGTATATTAAAATGTATCAGAAAAGTAACATTTACATATGGGGATCTTGTAAGAATGCTTTAATACTGTTCCATTAATGCTTTTTTGTATGTTTGAAACATTAATTCAGCCATATGCATACAGCAGTAGTACAAGTGAATGATTAAGGTACGCATACGCTCTGAGAAACCACGCGTGTTAAATGGAAATGAAGGTTCATTTATACTGGCATGTATACACAGCAGCAAGCTCATGCCACCAACAGCGATGTTGTATGCTTAAGATTTCTACTGGGGATCATTTTACATGCCGTCGTGTTCTCATCGCTGCGCTCTCGCTTGCATACGTACACGCGACGCTTACGCTCTTTTAGCACCTGCTAACTCTCTGCCCATGCCTGCTCTAGATTAAGGCTTTCAGCCTCCTAGGCAACTTGTCGTCTAGAGGATGTAAAATAAGCCGCTAGTATCCGGCTCGAAGGACCTTAAATAACTCAGTGAGCGGGCGGGGCCAGGATGAATTTATTTAAACAAAAAGTTATTCAAGCAGAAAGGTTTTGGGTGGCTGTCGGGGCCAATAATAACCGTCGGGTACCATCTTTGCAAGGATGTAAGTCATGCAAAGTCCCTACAGCTTATAGCGCTCGAAAATGTGGGAGTTACCATTGGCGCCTGGTAACTCTTGTACCACCTCTATATACTGCAAGCCATACAGAGCCCCGACAGTTTGTAGCGTTTTGGCTTTTGCTGTTTGAAACAACACCGAAGGAGTTTTGATGCATCAAGCGGGATTTTTGAGCCTGATTTGGGGTGGGTACCAGTAATTAACTACTTACTTTAGTAGGTTTTGCTCTGCGGCAGTTGAGAAGTGCATGTCCATAAATAATTTCTAATATGAAATTTTTTGCATATGCTTGTATTTACAAATGTGTTTTATATCCAATTGCTTGCGGTGAAGCATACCTTTAGAAACTTGGTGTTATTAGTCTCATAAACAGCCGCCAAAGGTTTACGCCCAAGTCGTCTCTTTAACTTGCGGACTGCGGGCAAACGATGGAAAATTTTCAGCATATTCGACAAATTTTCAGGTGTATTACGGATCGTCATCGTCACAAAACCTGTATGAAAGTATGCTTTGAAACTCCCCATCTCCTATGTCAAGCCCTTTTCGTATATGTATTCGTATACTTCGCATAAGTCTATACGCTCAGAATCCGTTTCTTGAGGTCTTGCCATTACTGCAAGCAATTCCGTTTCACCCTTTCTTTCTCGTGCTTATTCGTACATTTATGTGTATCTTTTGTCGCTATATCAGCTGGGCAAAGGCCTACGATTACCAGCTGCTTCTGCCTTCTGATGCCCCAGCTGCAGACCAGGGATGGAAAAGTAGGTACAATTGCAAGAATGATAAAATACAAGATTGCGCCAATCGAGCTGAGAGCAACTGGCCGTGACGTCAAAATATACCAGAATGAGAGAGCAAGACGAACTCGGCAAGAAAAAGAAGAGCCATCGAACAAAAGGCAGTATTGCCAAGTTTTGAATTTGAAAAAGCACCAAATTTTTATTGGTGTATTTTATGGACTTTATATGAATACATAATTTTATTGAAGGATGCCGATTCAAATTAATAAAAATCAATGTTTCTTGCACAACGGTCGATTTCTTCTGGCATGATTGAAGGTGCTGCACTTATTTCGTTGTCGCTTATGATTGTCACTGTGCCATGATTTTGTTTAAATTTTTGTAAAATTGCTTAGCACACTTACGATTGCTATAAATTTTGCTTCCATTTTTTTAAGATTTTCTAATTTGACGTCTTCAAACTAAAAACAAAAGCACCAAAAACGCACCAAGCACAAAACTCAAAAATTTTCGCGTTTTGAATACCCAATAAGTTTGGTGCGAAAAGCATCAAGTTGGCAACAGTGAATGTAAACAAAAGTATATTATGACGTCAGTGATTGGGTGGATGCTGTCAAATCGACGAAGAGAGGGTTAGCGGTCCGCGAATGGCGCGACCTTTATTTTCTGGATCGTGGTACAATTGTACCTTTTTTCGACTTTTTCGAACCAAAAGGCACATTCGATACACTGAGCTCAATTTAGGTACAATTAGATGATAGCCAAATAAATATCCATATTAAAGACCATGCTCGCAAAAAAAAAAGAAGAAAATTTGTGTAAACAAGGAACATTGTGAACAGTTCATTGCGGCAACAAGAAATCTTAGCAAAGTGGCCAAGTTCCTTTATTAAATTCTTTGTGAACAGTGAAAAACTCCTCACGTTTTGGGAGCTTTCTAGCAAATTGGCTACACTGCATGCGTGTGTTGAAAGTACAGAAGAAGCAAATAATATTTAAAGGCAAGAATATCTGTAATCTGAATGTACTCTGGCTGGATTTTATTTAGCTTGCAACGATGGATAAGTAAATCAAATTTTGAGTAAAATGTTAGCTCAAGTTGGCCTGCCCACGAAGCACAACATAAGGTTTTGTATCAAAAGCCTCGTTTACAAAATAGACCCAAATGCTTTATGTATGCAGTGCATTAGAAAGCCTGCGGTTTATAAGCAGGGTTAAGTAAAATGAATGAATGAATGATACCGAAAAGAATTTTACCCGTTTTTTTTTTATCAAAAAATATTTAGAGGTAGGTCAAAGTTTTCCATGGGGAAAAACAAGTTTTCGTAAAAATGCACTTTTAACAGGTCCCCCTGAGGTATTGAAGAGTGGGCTATTAAAAAAAAAAGTTTGTCTATTTTTTGAATCAGTCTAATGTATATACACATGCATGAGTATGTTTGTGCAAGCTTTTTTCACACCTTGACAGCGACATTCAGACAATCTGTGCATCAACGATTCAATAAAGGATTTCCTCAGGAGGTTTCCACGACATTTGAATGTATGTACATAAGTACTTACTTATAAATTTTGTTGGGTAAGGGGTGAAGAAAAACATTTACCGTTATTCACGTCGCATAGTATGTTTGGAAATACATACATGTGTGACAGTAAATACAATTTTAGACAAGTGTCAGTTACGCGTACACAATCAAGTATTTACCAACGTCCCGTATCCACAGATTGGTGTTAGCTATGCAATTTGCCAACAATTGATTTGATGTTATTCGATTTGTTAAGTGTGTGCGCAGGAAAACCTCGATTTGCATGGCTTCTTTTTGCATTTTCTTTTTTGTTGTGCGCACAAGTGTTTGCATTCCCAAATATCCTTTAATAGATATGTACGTGGTTGGAGGTTTAGCGAGTGATGAAGGCTTTCTATGAAAAAATCGAAAATTTGCTTATTTGCACGCACGAGTTGGAATCGGATTAAATTTTAGGTACCTAGTTTGATGAAAAAGCTCTACAAAAGTCTTACGTAAAACACTTTCATATACACATATAGATGTATACAAAAAACCGGAGAGTTCGAGTATTTAATATTATGTCTTAAATATCTATTAAATGATGTGAAAGTAGATGACAAATTTACGATGCGAAATTACATGAACAAAACTATTTTCTTTTGTATAGGGTATTCTGTGGTATTGTTGTTTTTCGTCATTGACTTAAACAACATACTCCCATCGCATTAGAATAAGTATTGGAAATGCTGATATGTTGGTCAAATTCCGCAGGATCCCGCGGGTGCCCAAAACAGCCAAGAAAGCATTCCTCACGCTAGAAAAATGGGTAAAAAAGAGCGAATAGTGTAACAAGTCAATTTGAAATAACAGCTGTTGTTTAAATCCGAAAGAAAATTTTATAAAATACAAAAATGGAAAATACCACTAAAGTTTCAGAAAATGTAGGTATTTGGTAGTTTTATTAGACATACAAGATAAATAAGCTATTATAAATTTCACTGGTTTGCAGCAAAAATATTCTATGGATGCCACTATCCAACTCCTATGTAGAATTGCTCGGTGATTCTGTAAATCGAGTTAATTTTGTGTAAATGGATACGTTTCCGAGATATTTTCAATTTACCGTTATTTAGCTTAAAAAAATAGTGGTTCCACGTAACCACGTATATCTTACGAACCATTTTGACAATCGTAAAACGAAATACGACAAATAAAAGCCAATGAAATAAGCCAATGAAATAAGCCGTAAGGCCTGATAGTTTCTGAGAAATTCATTAACAAAAAGAAAAACAAATTAAAAAAAACAGTCATTATTTTTTTATTTTTCCTCTGTTAAAGTTTGAATTTTTTTAATTTTTCCATTAAAAAACCAAAAACAATTGGAGTTACTAAATAATTTTTCAGAAACTATCACGAAACGAATCTTCTCATAACGAACTGAGGCTAATCGACCTCGCCGGGGCCCGAAATATGGTAGTATGTGGTACAAGATTCCAGCATACAAATACATTCATCAACAGGCCCGAAAACCACAGCCAGAATAAACTGAATGCGTTTGAAATATACATATGTTATCAAGAATGATAGAATACAAGATTGCGCCGATCAGAGAGGATTTTTGAGAATAACTTTTGTGTGACGTCACACTGGTGCAATTGCGGGAGAGAAATGCCAAAACGTGAGCAAGAATGGAAGAAGAAGAAAAAATGTTGCAAGGAAAACGTAAACAAGTTGCACAAGTGTGACGTCATGCAAACAACGATTCTGTCAAATTCGTTAAGAGAGGAATAGCGGTCCGAGATCGGCGCAACCTTTGTATTCTCTCAATCGTGCATATGTTATCATATCATCCGGAACGTTCTAAAGCAAGGCGTATTTAACAAGGTGGTGTTGGCCGTATATAAGTAAAAAATTACACTAACAAATTATACGCTGATGTCCATACTGTCATTGGTATGAGTTACAACAAACACATCATTTTGACGTAATGGCCTCCACGGCGAAAAACTCAGCTGTCGCCCCAACACCACCTTGTTTAATACACCTTGTTCTAAAGAATAAGTAAACAAAAAAGTTTATTCCAAACGTTCAGAATGAATAAAAATATGCAGGCAGCCTCTATGTCGCGATGTCGGAATTGTATTTCCGCGAAAATAATACGGCTGTTTGATACCAAATGTGGTTTCAGACAAGGTGACCCCCTTTCGTTTTATTTCTTTAATCTGATGTTGGAGAAGATAATAAGAGCCACATCATTGAACCGCTCAAGCACAATTTTATACAATCGTCATTGTCGGTAAAAGCAAGGGCTACGTCAGTTCTGCCTTCTCAGAATTGTATAGAGAAGTAAATCGCGAGGGTCTGGTGGCGAAAGAGGACAAATCGAAGTATATCCTGTCATTAGACAAACAGTCAGAGCATAAACGTATCTGCACCCACGTGATTGTTCACAGTTACAAGCATTAACACCAATAATAATGTCAGCCATGAAATTCAACGAAGAATCACTCTTTCGAACAAGTGCTACTTTGGACTGAGTAGGCAGAAGTAGAGTCACTCATCATGCCCATTCTGGTAAATGGCGCCAAAGCATAGACAATGAAAACATCCGATGAGGGCTCTTGGAGTATTCTAGATAATGATCCTCCATACATATCTTGGCTGAGTTGTAACCCCTAATTAGACAAAAACAAAGTAAATACTCCTCCCTAGTTTGGTGGCCAAAAACATTACCAAAAGCTGTCATTTAATTCAAATTCAAACCTTGACTTCGATCTCGGTAACAGGTAAAATGCAAACTTGGTGACTTCGGAGTCACTTCTGGCCTGGACTTCGCTTCATATTTTTATTCAAGCAACAGTCTCGATAAAGCTGCGTTCCCACGGCAGCCGGGTCTACGTAACCGAAACGGCCCAGATTTATATCTGGCCAAGGACTGTCACTCCAGCAACACTCCTCAAAAACTCTTTTGGGAACTTGTATGCTGCTACAACGGTAACAACATAAAGATGCAACCGCGAATATCTGACGGTACTCTTCGTGAGGAGGAGCATCAGCACAGAAGATAAAAGTCTTAGAACGAGAAGTTTGAGCAAACTGGCTGCCTCGACTTGCTTCCAGATGTGTACATTGTCTTTATGTACCCGGAGATAAACTTTCGATGAAAACGGCAAGCTGGCCAACAGTTTTTCATGTAGAGGTGCTAGCAATCCTGATCTGCGCCATAACAAATTGTGTAAGTAATTTTAAACATGCTTTCTTAGTTATCTTTTCATACAGCCAAGCCGCCATCAGTTCCTTCACTTCGAAGCTCGAATATGAGTGTTTTAGTACTTTTTAACTCTTGACGGCGGAAACAAGGTAAGCACCGCTGGCCACACTAATTGGTTATCCTTCCAATTTTTTTACCAACACCCTACATATGTAAAATATAGACAGACAGGTAAACAGATTGTATGTTCTCCTGTATATTGAATTTATTAAGGGAACCCTCTTCACTTCAGGCCATTAGGGAATACTTACTGGGTAACTTATCGACAACCATAACCCAAAGTACACATGGGTGCAGTGTTACTCATAAGTGTTTCGGGTTCCTTTACCAAAATTGATTTAAGTGCCAAAACAAAAGTCAAGTTAAGTGCCAAAATAAAAGTCTTTAGTTGCTGTGCTCCAGCGGGCAGTAATAGTATATAATGGAAGAAATTTCTTTTTCTCAGCGAATCCGAGAGCATTACGTCTCCAAATACCTGCTCCCTCTAGGAAACATCGATGTACTTAGAAATAATAATGCCAGGTATACACGACAAATTTGGCATTATTTTCTGATATAGAAATGATAATTACTCGTGGAATTTGATAGTGTGTCTTTTCTCTAGCACGTCCGCAAATTATATATAGCTAATTATTTTTAATTAGACGCTGTATATAAATGAACAGTTTTCTAAAATTAGTTACCTCGTTTTATTTGCAAATTTAATCGAGTAACTAATTTTGTTCGAAAATATGACAAAGGCGTAGTAATCTTTCTAACCAAGAGCCACTTGTATAAAGCTTCCTATTTCCCTCATTAAAAAAAAGCGGAAGTAATTTTAAAACCTGTTAGTAAAATTCAAAAGGAAGAATATGACAGTCGGGAAATTATGTTCACAATAAAATGTTGAATGCACTCCTTTTATCGATATTGTGAATGGTTGTAACATTTTTCCGAATGGCAATGCCGTACCGGCGAAATGTCAAATAAATTAATATTTGACAGCGTCTGACAAAACGCGTACGCGGATTTTCTACCAATTCGTGTGTAATTTTGCATATTGGAATTTGTTATAAAAACACTACAAGTGCCAAATAATTTTATTTCATTTTATCACCAAAGTAAGCAGCAATGAATCGCAGACGTCCGCATGATGGCGATGAAGAGGGTTACGGTAAGTAATGGTGCAAATGGCATCCTACGACAGTGCACCCCGATGTATATGCGGTTTTCCAATTTTAATTACACCAAAATTTTTAGATCATCGCAATCGAAAACGTAGGCGCGTTTCTGAAAATCAGGAAATTGAAGATCGTTTGGAGTCACTAATTTTACGCGTCGGTGAACGTAGCACCTCTTCGGTAGAATCGAATTTGGAAGGTTTAGTTTCCGTGTTGGAGGCAGACTTGGGCACTTTTCGTCTAAAAATTCTACGTATTCTCTCGGATTGTGCAATAAAAATGCCGGAAAAGTGTACCATTTACACAACCTTAGTGGGCTTATTAAATGCAAAAAACTACAAATTTGGCGGTGAGTTCGTAGACCACATGGTGAAGACATTCAAAGAAGCCTTGAAAATGTGCTGGTGGGATGCTGCACGTTACTCGCTCCGTTTTCTTGCTGATCTAGTGAATTGTCACGTCATCTCAGCAACAAGTCTTCTGCAGCTTCTAGACACAATGATCGATGTTTCTAACGAAGATACAGTACCACAAGTGCGTCGTGACTGGTTTGTTTTTTCAGTGCTCTCCACGTTACCATGGGTAGGTCGCGACTTGTATGAGAAGAAAGAGTCGTCGTTAGAATCATTGCTGTTGCGCATTGAAGTTTATTTAAACAAACGTTCAAAGAAACACCACAATGCTCTACGTGTGTGGTCGGTCGATGCACCACATCCGCAAGAGGAATACTTGGATTGCTTATGGGCGCAAATACGTAAGTTGCGTCAAGATAATTGGGCTGAAAAACACATTCCACGTCCTTACCTGGCCTTTGATTCGATTTTATGTGAAGCACTGCAACATAATTTGCCACCCATTGTGCCACCATCACATCATGAGTCATACGATTATCCAATGCCTTGGGTGGTTTATCGCATGTTTGATTATACTGATTGCCCCGATGGTCCCAATTTGCCAGGTGCGCATTCCATTGAGCGCTTCTTAATCGAAGAGCACCTGCACCACATCATCGAAACGCATCGTTTGGAACGGAAAGATTGTGCAGCACAACTGCTAGCGTTCCCTTACAAAAACAAAATACCGCTCGAATACTGCATCGTAGAGGTTGTATTTGCAGAAATATTCCATATGCCGACACCACGTTATTTGGAAATCGTTTATGGTTCAATACTTATTGAATTGTGTAAATTACAACCGGCAACATTGCCGCAAGTGCTCGCTCAAGCAACTGAAATTCTATTCATGCGCATAGATTCCATGAATACTTCTTGTTTCGACCGCTTCGTAAATTGGTTTTCTTATCATTTGAGCAACTTCAAATTCACTTGGTCGTGGGAAGAATGGGATAGTTGTTTACTATTAGACCCAGAACATCCACGCCCCAAATTTATACAAGAAGTATTGCATAAGTGTTTAAGGTATGAACTGCGCTCAAATAAAGAAAACCTAGATTGCTTAATTAATTAATTGTTTGCAGATTATCTTATCATCAACGCATTGTGGAAATGATGCCTGAGGCTTATGCTAAGCTTATACCTGTTGCACCGCAACCCAACTACAAATATGCTTCCGAAGATGCAGGTGAGTAAAAAAATATGGTTAAAAGAATATTTTTGTCAAATGCAAATTTTTGTATTCGTAATTGCTTTAAAGCTCGTAGAAACCACTATTCATAAAATGGCTCGTTATAAATATTTTTATGGTTTTATATTAGAATTAAGGTGCGGTTAAACGTGGCAATGCAAACGGTTTGCTACACATTTTGCTGTCAAAATGCTAAAACTAAAGTTCCATGTGAACAGCCAGAAAGTCCTTTTTCAGAAATCACCTTCGGAAATAAAAATTTCAAAGTATAACTGCAACTGAAATTACGCAAATCGCTTTAGAGAAATAATTTCAACCTGCTCGTGCTGCACCAGCAATTTTCATTTTTGCTGCATGTGCTGTCAAACCAATCGAGTGTTGCCATGTGACGCTTTTTTTTGCGACTTTCATTAAGTTATAAAAATGTTGAATAGACTATGAAAAATATGTGTAACTAATTTTTTCTACTGATATGGAGTATTTTAGTATTAGATATTTTGTGACTGTTTCGTGCACATTTGCAGGTTTAGTAAATTTTTCAGGTTATTAGAAATAAAAACTGTTCTTGAAAGCCTCTTTACATGCAAGGTGTAACTGATCCTGCAATATCTTTTGGAAATTCTTGAGTTTGACAGACTCTTGAAAAGGACTGGCACTTGCCACGTCTAACAGCAGGAGAATCCCATTGCAAAATGAAGTATTGCGTACATTTCATATCAGTCGGAAAATTATTAATTATAAAGAAAACAAGCCATTTTTAAGAAAAAAATTTAATAAAAAATAATATTAATAAAAATTTAAGATTATCGATCATTTCTTCACGATCCAATTATCGGTTCTAAATAAAACTAGTATGTTATAGTATCCTTGAGGTACCAGCTTTCCGATGAAAAAAAGTATTATCTAAATCGCTTTACGTGGTCCAAAGTTATGCGGTAACATACATACATTTTTTTGAAGTCGGTTAATAATGAAAAAGTTGTGCCTACAATAATTTTTTGAAAAATGCATAAAGTGAAGATACTTTGGGTATTGAAGCTGAGGTTTATGCACAAATCAAAGTTATTTCAACATATTCATACATTCTATTTGTCAGATGGACTTATGAAGGTTGTCCTTAATGCAGCCACAAGTATGATGACACATTGCTATAGTCCTAATCATACTCTCATATAAAGCGGTCGTCAATTGTTTAGCCCTTACTAGTGCTGGAAAAACATCGATGTTTTTTGGGGAGCAACATTGATCTATCGATGCATCGACCTTTTTAAATGGCGAATTTTTTAAATGTTGGCTGAATTCATTAATGCAGATATGCAAACCGTCAGTCTCTTTAATTTCACAACTATTCAAGATAAATGAGTTCAATTTGGACTTTGATTTTTGGGATATTTTGCATTATTGTGTTTATAAACACAGCCATTTACATATATTGCTGATAATTTATTAAAAGTCTTGTAAATTTCAATTTGTCAATTTCTTAATAACTCATATTAAGATTTCAGTAAAATAGAATTCGTATTTTTGGAATCTATCTAAGTTCAAAAACACATTTATATACACACATACATACATAAGATGAAAGATTTTCATTGAAAACACTCACATAAACACAGTCCTACAAAGAAGACTGCGACTTAAAGATTTCAAGTTGTGCCAACACCAACAACCTAAAGACGTAATAAATTGCATTTAATAAGCTTTATTTATCTATTAAAATTGTGCTCGTAGATTTTCACTTACGTATGTGATAGTTATAGAGAAAAACATCGAGCATCGAAAAACAACATCGATGTTTGAAATAAATTCAAAAACATAGATGTATCGATATTACATCGATGTATCTTCCAGCACTAGCCCTTACTGATGTGATTCATTCATTCCCACGACAGCCGGTTCTACGTACTGGAATGACTCGGGTTTTACCCGACCAAGGGCTGTTGTTTCGGCGATCTAACCCCGTTTAGGTCGGCGAAGTATTTCAGAAGTTGTTCGTCCATAGGGCTACATTCACTACGGGCTGGCATCGAGTCAAACCCAGGGCCAGAAATCTACACCTGCTGTGTATGCCAGAGACGACTACACCACAACTCCACCTCAGTCAAGTGTAATGCCTGCGAGGGGTGGAGTCACCTTAGAGAGTGTTCTTCACTGCAAAGTGTCTAGCCCTCTCCCCTACGAAATCCTCTGCGACCCTGTTCACAACCTGGACGAAGGAGGTCAGGCTACCGCTGGGAATTCACGTCGATGACACACCAATTCCGACGGTGAATAACCCCAAAATACTCGGAGTAACATTCGACAGCCTGCTCTCCTTCTCTGCGCACGCAACCGCTATTGTCAGTAAAGTACAGAGCCGCAACAAGGTCCTCAAGTCGCTAGCCGGCAGTACTTGGGGCAAAGACAAAGAAACGTTGCTGGCAACATACAAGGCAATAGGCCGGCCGGTTTTAAACTACGCAGCGCCAGTGTGGTCGCCGGGGTCTAGTAGGACGCAGTGGACGAAGCTACAGACTGTACAGAACACCGCACTCAGGACAGCGACAGGATGCCTCCTGATGTCGCCCGAACATCATCTCCACGGCGAGGCGCAAATGCTCCCCGTAAAGGAGCACAACATAATGCTCTGCAAGCAGTTCCTGATCGGGAGCCACAGAAGTGGCCACCCAAACAGACAGCTGCTTGCAGAGGAGCCCTCGCCTAGGCACGTCAGGAGGCATCTATATGAACTGACGGACGAAGTCCAGAGGTTCACCAAGCAACCTCTGGACCCGTCAGCTTACCGACTGGCCCTGAACGGCATTCACAGGGAGTCAGTCTCGAGTTATGTAGACTCTAGACCTGTGAATGCCGTTCTAGGCATACCTCCCCCGGACATAGACGAGACGGAGCTTCATCTGCCTCGGGAGACACGAACGACAATAGCCCAACTTCGCTCTGGCTACTGCAGCAGGTTAAACCCCTACCTGAGTAGATTGAATGAGGATGTGCCAAATGAGTGTCCGGCATGCGGAGAGACCCCACATGACTCGAAACATCTCTTCGCATGCCCGGAAAACCCGACAACCCTAACGGCCCTGTCCCTGTGGACCAACCCTACAGAAGCTGCACGCTTCCTAGGGCTGCCGTTAGTGGAACTTGACGACAACGACTGAGATACCAACCGTCCTGGTCGGGGTTGTTGTAGCCGCTACAACAACAACAACAACAACTGATGTGACTAAAAAATCTCAAAGGAATTCAAAGGTCAACTGTTCGGAAAAAAGGTGCAATGAAATCCTGCACAATGGAGCCTACTCGATTTAGTTCCGATGCACTTTTTTAATTCAAAATTTGGCTGTAATAATTCCAATCAGCTTGTGAAATTTACGGAAGTGGAAAAGGGGGCTATTCGCTCACATGGGGCCAGGAAAATCAGAAGCAAATTTATTGTGGCATAAAGGCTAAGCAGAGGCTGAGCTGCACAGGAACTTACATGATTATCAGGTAGATCTGGAAAACACGTATAAAAAGGCCCAATTTTTTCTGTCTTTACGGAGTAGTCACTAAACTTTATAAAAACTAAAGTTCTTAAGTTGGGGATTTCTTCAAAATCTGGGTTTTAATAAACACTGAAAATAATTTATTTATGTAGCAGATATTTTTACATTCTATTAGGCTTTGAGTAATCTACAAACCGTTGTTCAAAGCTGATTTTCAAAAGAAAGTGAGTTAGGGCGTTCTTTATTAATATAACTATATTGTATAAAGTCAAGGCTGTCTGTCCGAGGGTGTCCGTGGCGAAAGAATCGGCATACATTCCATCAGTTTCTGTCGTAGGTACAAGAACCCGGGCTCCAAGGGGCCTGTTGATTACTTTCCCTGTAATTAACCAGCTCTTATAACAGGGATTCTAAAACCACTAATCCTGGATCTACGTACGAAGGATCTGCACCTGCAAATTTGAAATATATGGAAACAACGAATGTTACCTTTAAAAATCCCCAATGAAAGTTGTTTACTTTTTAAGTAAAAGTTTGAACACACAACTTTTTTAGCTTGTTATTCGATTAAAAAATACAATTTATCCTTCTATAATAATGTACACTCACAAAAAACTTACAAACTATGTTTTTCAATTTTATTTACAATAACAAAATAACAATTTTTTGGTATTCTAAAGCCCATAGCAGTGCAAAAAAATGTATAGCGATTAATCCGTTTTCACTTCGTTTTCGCCATAGTCACTGTCGTCAATTATGACAGGAATCTCCTCACCATTATCACCAATCTTGATGCTCACCGATTTGCTAACCGATTTTTGTGTGAGCACTTCGAAAACCTCATTACTTTTCGTTGAGAGCAAGGTGTCATTGCCAGTTTTGGTTGAGTTCGCGATTGCAGGCAACTGCTTTTCTTGTCTTTGATAACGGACATCTTTCGTCTCCAGTCGTTGTTCTTTTTTAACTGTTGCCGTTTGAGTTGTCTCTTCCGCCTCGGTATTTGGCTTCGCGCTTGTACTTGACGTAGGCTTGTTGTTAAAAGAATGTTTGCGCCTTGGCTTCCATTTCAGCACCGGCTGCTCGGTAGTGGTTGTGGAGGCACGCGCATGCTTTAAGCGATAACGGCTAATCGCGCGTAGCGAAGGTGTCTCAGATGTGGAGGTGGAAATGAAGTTCGATGTACTCTGTTTGGTGAACACGGTGGCAGCGTCGATGGAAGTCGTTGACGGCACAGCAGTTGTGGCTGAGAGCAGCGAATTCGTAGTGGGTAAAGTGTTAGTTTGGACGGTGGACGAGGAGGTCTTTATTGTTTCCAGTTGACTGCTGGTTGTAAATAGTTCTGTTGTGGTGGCCACGGTTGTGGTTGTTGTTGGTGCCGCTGTTGCGTTGGCAGCGGTTTCTAAAAGGCTTTCACTCGTGCTTTCCCTTGCCGCTTTAGTGCTTGCGGTAAGGTTTGTTTTCTGTTTAATCGAGATCTGCACATCCTTGTGGCTTGGCTTCTGTTCGAGGTCATGCTTGGGTTTACTATCCTCCTGGGTTTCATCCTCGTAGGGTATACTCACATCCTGGTCATTATCAGGTGGCGGTAATTGCGCAGCTATCGAATCTGGCTTGGCATTTTTTCTGCTCGAAACAGTGCTGATACGGATATTAGCGTAATCCTCAAAGTGGTTAATTTTCGGGGCTTCCAGTTGTGACGCGCCTAGTTCGTAAGATTGTCCGTCGAGTGGTGGGTTGTGCGCGAGATTCAGGTAGAGTGGATCAGGTTCGGAATAGCGTATGGGCTCATCATCCATCGGCTCGCTCTGTATGAAGGGTTTACTGCGCTGCAGCGTGGGTTGCTCTTCCACCACAGGCGCTGGGTAAATGAGTAGCGGCACTTTAGCATCAATTGGTATCTGATACATTTGGTAAATTTGTGGACGCCTTAGTGGCGGCACCGGCGTCACTTGCACCACTTGTTCTCTATGCACTTCCATCTCGGAATTAGGGAAATTTATGGGCTTTTGGGACTGCAGCGTGCCCACTGGGATGCTCATTTTCACACGTTCCTTGTAGTAGTTATTTATGTAGTTGGGGGAGGTGGCTTCGACCGTTACACCTTTATATGGATTCGTCGGCTTAATGATGGGCTGCTCAGCGCTGCCAAGTCCGTTTTCGTTGCTTGTAGTGCTTGGCATATAGAAATGATGATGGAAATGATGCGTCACCACAGGTGTCGATAGTTTGCTAACTCCACCGCCCACATCTACGCCGTTTTCCTGTGAGTTCTGTGGGAATTTCAGCGGCTCCTGGTGTTGGATGGGTGTATACAACTCCGGGCGTGGAAACTTCGATTGATAACTCGGTCGGTAAGTGGTGGGCGTGGGGTAATAATTTCGACTCACCGCATTGAGTATATTCGGAAAGAGTTCGATCTTTGGCGTAGCCTTAGCTGGATAGTCCTTGATATACTTACCGATGTTCAATTTCTCTGGCAGCGGTGGAAAACGTGGCGGCGGCTGAAAGATGCCGTGTATAAAGGTCGGCTGAGGCATAGGCGTCGCCTGCCGGTATTGATTCATTGGCGGCTGCCTCAAGTTTCGCGCCGTGTAGTCATCCAAACGGCGGTCAGCAAAGCGCGCCTCATCGTTGTAGGCGATTTTGCCGAATGTCTGCGGATAATCGTCGTCACGTTGTATGTATGTTTGCAAAACGCTTCGCTTGCTATTGTTGCTATCTAATTCTGCCTTTCTTTTGATGTTGCCTGCACTCTCTGCGCGCAGCGGGCTCACACTGAATTTCATTTCATAGCGAAATTTGCGATTCGCATCGCGGTGTCGTATCTTCTGTACTTGCCACAAAGCCCATACTCGCTCAGCATCGCAGTCATAACCGCATAAGCCCTCTATAAAGCGAAACGAATTGTTGCCTGTTTCCTCTAGGCGCCCGTTTGCTAGTGTGACAATGTCACCAAAGCGCGTATCAGATTCGACGCGTTGTGGGATGTAGGGGGAGTAGAGGAAGTCGCTGTAAGCTTTTTGCTGGCTGTGGAAAAATTAAAGAAAATTTATTAAAGCACTTTTATGTAAAAATAGAAAATTATAACTAATTTTTTTTCAATGAAAGTCACAAAAGCGGTTGTTTCATGTACTCAATCACCAGTGCCATGCTCTCAATTCCATTCTCTCTTCCTGAGCTCTCTGTAATCTTATTTAGACCCAATGCAAACAAAGACCCAGGTCCGGTTGTAGTAGTGGCTGCTACTTCTTTTTGTAGATTATCTACTGCCTCATTCCCATCTATTCCGCATTGGCATGGGATCCAAATCCAATTGATAACGTTGTAAAAGTAATAAATACATAATTATTTTCCGCGCACTGACATGGTGTTGAGTTCCGCCTAAAAAATGCTTGAGAATTTCACCGTAGAAACTAGCAACTTCATTCTGTGTCCGTAGAGGCCCGCATCTATTTCCTCTGAAGTTTTCGAACCGCCTACGTTGTTGTTCCAAAGTCAAAGCACATACTTGTATAGTCATATCACTGAACAAGATACTAGAACCTCGAAGGGTTAAACTGGAGTACACGACGACCGACTTTAGGAGCTTGAAAAGACGTTAGAAGTCAGCCTTTTTGTATAACCGAACTGAACTTTCCGATATTGTTGACAGTACCAATCGGTCACTGGCCATTGAAAATTTTTGCGATCTAATTCAACATATTTTCAGAATTAGTGCGCTAACTATTTGAACGCTTGAAATAAAAAATTGGGCATAATATATTGGTAATCTAAAAACTGGGCATAAACTTCTGAAAAGTACATACATATATAACGACTATTGAAAAGTTAAAAATTGGGGAAACAAAACTGAATAAATAGTGAAACTTGGGCATGTGAATTTGTATGAATGTCGACTTATTACTTTCCAGTTTTTTATCAAATTTTTTTTTATCCAAATTTCAAATGTGAAAGAAAAACGATTCCTATTATTGACCAAAAATTAATGCTCAATTTTAAAATGGTCAAAAGTTATACTAACTACTTTTCTAATGACGATAAATGCACATACATATGTTCAGCCGTCAATGGCAAAAAAATGTATGTCCAGATTTCAAATGACCAATGCCCAGTTTTGAAAAATGTCCCCTTTCAAACAGCCAAGAATTAAGTCCAGTTTTTAAATAGCATAAAATGTATTTCCTGATTTCAATTGGTTTTATGTTCAGTTTTTAGGTAAACAAAAATTAGGTGTGCTTAGTTTTCAAGCGTCTAATTTTCAAACACCAAACATTTATGTCCGTAAGTTTGTGTCCAATTTTCAATGCCTAAAAATATATGTATGTAGGTCCAGCTTATAAATGATTTAAAGTGTATGTGAAGTTTTAAAAATACCGACACCTATTTTCAGTTTCCAAGTGATCAAAAATGTAAATCCAATTTTTAAATTACGAAATATATGTATGCCCAGATTTCAAACTGCCAATGCCCAATTTTGAAATAACCGAAAAATAATGTCCAGTTTTCAAATAGCTAAGAAGTTAAGTCCAGTTGTTAAATGGCATAAAATGTATGCTCTGATTACAATTGGTATAACTCCTATGTCCACTTTTTAAAAACCAAAATTTATGGCCACTTTTGACGTTACCAAAAATTAGGTATGCCCAGTTTCAAGTGCTCAAGCAAGAAATACAGCCTGCGGTGGTTTCCCTCTTAAAAATCTTATTAGAAATTTGGGTAATTTTTTCTGATGTATTTCGTCTTTAGGGGTATTTTATAACTAAAACTGTAGTTTTTTAGATAAAAGTTTGGTTTAAAATGTATCAATTTTTTTTTTCATGACAATTTAAAAAGAATTCTATAAAATGCAAGTCATCACGTGTCTCAGTGAACAGGCCACTTAAAAGACTAGTAAGTAATTTGGGTAGGTATTAGTGTTACTGCGTATTTCTAGCGTAAACTTCGAATTTTTACTTCACTTAGTCTCTTTAAGCGTATTTGTGACTAATACTGTTCCTTTTTTAAGTAAAAGTTTAAATTTTGTTTTAATTTAAGGCCAGTTTTCAGTGCAAGTTTAAACTTAAATCACGTAAACTGCGTTTGTCTTGAACAGCTGGCTGACATTTGATTGACTAATTTTAGTTTAAACCAGCCATCTTGAGCGTTTAAACTCAGTTTAAACCACATCCGTGCACTGAAAAACTAGCCCTCAATTTTTTGTTTTGTTTTTTGTTTATAAGAGCCTATCACATATGTATGTAGTAAATCCACATTTCAAACTTTGTACTATAATTGGAAAATTTTCAAAAAACTTTACCAATTGCACCCAAACACTTTAAACTTTTTATTCAAAATTGTTAGAAAAATTTTGGGTATGCAGTTTTATAACCCATAAAATTTTAGGCAATAAAGTCCAAATAATTTCAAATAAATTCTGGAAAAAATCCTTACCGGAACCGAAAATCCCGAGATCATTTTGTAAGGCATCTGAAAAATCCGAAAATCACAAAACATTTAATTTTATTAGGTAAAAAAAAAAAAAACAAATGCAAAAATTACCGATTATCTAGTTTGTGGGTTTTATTTTCTGCTGAAATAATGGAAGTACAATCATGAGGAAGTCATATTCAATGAC
Source organism: Rhagoletis pomonella (assembly GCF_013731165.1). NCBI lineage: Eukaryota > Metazoa > Arthropoda > Insecta > Diptera > Tephritidae > Rhagoletis > Rhagoletis pomonella. The sequence goes on along the minus strand of NW_023458567.1, from coordinate 20,270,606 downwards.
ATTTTCAAAAAATAAGACAACATCTTTTTCACCGAAACGAACAAAAGACTTAAGCCGCGAACTCGATTTCTTAGAGTCAATCTAAATTATTTAGGTCTGGCAATATTAATCTACCTATTTCTCGCTAAAGCAGCATAAACAATTTGGCATGCATGCATCACCAGCTCCTTTGCAGCATAATTGAATTAAATAAAATAGTACACAACATTAGCCAATTTAAACAGGCATCACCTAAATAACCATAATTGAATTTTCAATCAATTGCAGTGGATTTGGAAATTACATTCGACTTTTTGTTAAACAAAACTTACATTTGTACTTAACAACTTTAACGTAACATACATACATATGTATATACAAACAAAGGAGCCTAGAAACGCATTTGCGCACAACGCCCGACCACCCGCCTGCATGCGCGCCCATCAGCACTGCCGCAGCAGCATAGCGCAGCGTCTACGCAATTTATAGTAATTTTTGCAAACGTAACATTCCGCACTGGTAGTTTTCACTGTCGCAACCAAAACAACAAGCATGAACGGCCGCACCACCACCAACCTCCATCCTCCACCACCACACCACAATAACAACAAAAACACCATGCAAATGGAGAGGGGTTTTCGTTTGTTTATTTAAGTCGTAACATCTTTGATTACCTGACATTCCCGGCAGCTGCGGCATTCGTAAAAAGTGTAACGAATGTTACATGTTTCAATGTACGCTCCCATGGCCGCAGGAGCGTCTGATTGTGTGTAGCTGTTGTTGTTGTTGTTGCACTCGCATCTTCTTCATAAAATATGCTCTTTCCACTCAATTGTAGACCCCGTTTTGGTGTCAGCACAACATCTCGCCCTACAATGGCTTCGGCGGCATTAAACTGTAAATGTTGTGGGAATTCAATTAGAAAATTTAAAAGTTTCAATGCGCTTTTATCTTTAGAAAAAGCTATTTAAAAAGATTATTTGTTCAAGAGCAAATTTAAAGATCGTCTCCATTGTTAGTTCCTAGACTAAGGCAAGAACGAAGTTCTTGCAATTTTATTTAAAATACATCTAATTTTAATAAGAACTTTTTGTTTCATCACATATCGTTACCTTAATTCACAAAGGCCCTAACCAACACGTTTTTCGGAACTTCGTCTTTCCCAGATTTTAGTAGGATATATTAAAATATAACTTCAATAAAAAACAACGGAGTTGCATGCCACTTTTTAAAAAGCCCTACTTGTTTTTATTGTACTTTTTGTAATGTTTTTTTTTTTGCTTCTCCTGTAAAATTAAGAAATTGTTGGTTAGGGCCTTTGCGAATTAGGATATAGATATGTATGTAATAAAATGACAAATTACACTGTGCAACAATTTTATGACAATTCAAACCAGCCCGGACTTTGCTAATATTGGATTTGGAAAAGTTAGCTCGTATTTTTATTTTATGGCCTACTACAGTTTTCATGTCTTGGCAGAAGTAGTTTTCAAAAAAGTTGAAAAAATGGCTAAAATAAATGTCCGAGCGAAATTAAAGGTTAAGGCATATACATATAGTAAAACTTCATGGGAAATATTGGCGTAAAATATTTTAACCCTTTAGCTCCCGCCTGAAAAGGTCGTTTGGACCCTTACTTCAAGAAACCCCGCAAAGAGCAAATTTGGAAGGTCGTTAGAGGATTGATACATATATTCTAGAAAATCATTCTTCGGAAAATTTGACTAGAGGTCTTCTCAGGCAAATATTTCATGCCATCAACGTAAAAGTCCGTTATTGGATTAAAAGTAAAATCCTATATACATTTTTTTAAATAAAATCTTAACTTTATGAGTATTCTTTTCTAGTACTAAAAAATGTATACGAGATCTGCTGGTATAGCCACACTGCTAGCGATTGTCTTATAAAAGTAATAAGACGCGATATGTTATAAAAAATATAAGATTACATACATACATATGTATATATATCGCTAGCTTAGAGTGAGAAGCTGCTAAGTACTTTTTTTTGATTTTACAGGAGGGGAAAAAAACTTCTTATATGTATTTATTTTAAGTATTTTGCTAAACCTAGAATACAACATTTTGGGTATTTAAAGCAAAACGAAATTCCATGCGAATGAGAAGAACTCCATTTTGATTAAAAGATTTCGTATTGTTTTGGTCTTATCGAACCTTTTGTGAAATAAAATAGGTAACTTAATCCTTGTGATATTTGGGGTGAAGACTATTACACTTCTAAATCCTTTGGCCGAGAAGAAGCACTGAACTGAGCATTCCCATATGTAGGTACTATATTTGGGTATACTTAACCGGAAAGACCCAGATAAAAACCTTTTCAAGGACTGCCACTTCAATAGTATTCCCAAAAATTTATTGGGTAATTTTTGTGCTATTACAAAATAAAATCCTTTTTGTTTAAATGGTGGACACGAGAAGCAGTGCGATGCCAAAAAGGGTTTATAAGCAATGATTGGTTCATGTGTGCTTGTCTATATTTAATATACTCCGCTTCACTTACTTAAATGTGTAAGTATTCTTCCTAGCGATCCGTGCTTATATCTTTAAATATACAGCTGCTGGCTGGCCACTTCAAAAACATGTATTTTGTTAATATCCCAAAAGTCTTTCATGTGAAATAATCTTTGTTGTTTTTATAAAAATTTGGTTCATAGTCAATATTGCCAGATTCACAGTTTCAACTGTATATTACTATTTTTTACAGTTTTTTTTATTCCTCAATTTGAAAGAATAAATTAAAGTTTTTCTTTCGATTTTAAGTAAATTTTTAATATAAAAGGGACGATGAAGGAACTGTGTTTCCATTTGTTTCTGCCGTCCTTTGCATTCCAGTCGCCACAAGCAAATGCGGAAGGATACTTTTCACAATTCAATTTGAATAAAAAAAAGTCGTTCCAGCACTCCCTGGTATTTTAAGAACTTGAAATTGCTTTAAAAAAGCTTCAGGAGAATGATATGCTCAAAAAATTAAAGTTTACGAAAAATAACGAATGTGATTTAAGTAAATGTTCCATTTTATACAGTCTATTTTTTTTAGTTTATTCTAATTTAAATGGTTTATGTTATTTATTTTGAAATGAATCGTTTCTTGCTATTTGTATACAATTCTCATATAAAATTTATAGATAATCGTTAATTTCTTCATGACCCAATGATCGGATCTAAATCAAATTAGTATGGGACCACCTATGAGGTACCAATGTAGAAATACCTCTACGATATGGCAAAACGCGAGGAATGTAAAAATAAAATAAAATTTGCAAAAGTTATACAACAACAAAAATATGAGGTGTCTCGCCGTAAGCCATTGTTTATCATATCATAACTCGATAAATATTGGTTGTATCAAAAAAATCAATTCGTACTTTTTTATTGACAAAGACTCAGAGATTTATAAAAGATTTTTAATTTGTTTTTAAGTCCACTTTTCTATACGTTTGTTAATGAACAATTTAGAAAGTTGCTACAAAAAAAATGTTTGCAGGTTTTTAAAAATCCGAAAAAAATATATGTGATAGAGTGAATATCAAAGATTTAACTGACAAATTTTTAAAGGGTGCCTCGATATAGGGCCTGAGATATTAATTGTTTAGTAAAGCAGGACTGATAAAAAAATACAAAAAAAATAAAAAATTTAAATTCAAATTACATCAAAATACGTCAAGTGGGCCACTTAAAAACCTTTTCTTTCGGATAACCAAGATAGGTTCGTACTTTGGTAGAGGTCCAGGTAATATTTGTTTCCTTATACTTTATCTTGCAATAATCCTCTTACTTTGCGAAAAATCGCGAATTTAAAATTAACATAATCATTTCTTTAATTGGCCATATCAGAGATAACTTTGGTTTAAATTAAGAGGATTACTATATCGTTTTAGCAAAAATTATTAAATTTGTGGTAAAAAAACTACTCGAAAACTTAAAATTTTTTCGCAAAATGTCGTACAGAAAGGAAACATTCAATTCATATTCCGACGAATTGATAACCTTCTCCTTTTTTAAAGTTGGGTAAAAATTAAAAAATCTTGAATTTTTAAACTCGTTTTTGAACATAGTACAACAAGACCAAAGCTTCAAATTTTGTACAAAAGCTAGAAAAATGGCCATTAATTTTCATGAAAACCTCCAAAATATTTCTAAAAAATCCGATCAAAAAGATTAAACTTTTCTTGAAAATCAGTGGAAATTTTACAGATTTTTTCTAGCTTGTTTACAAAGTTTGCAATTTCGGTTTAATGGTTTTTGAGTACCCTGAACCAAATTTCAAAAAACAAAATAACAAAACTTATTTCTTACTAATGTTTAATTTTTATTTAAAGTGTGTAGAAATTGTGTTGCCTTGGAAAAAATTATCGATTTTGGCAAAAAAATAGCAGTAAATTTGTTGTAAAAAAAAGTTTGCATAAAATCAAAAAAACTAACTCTCTACAGAAATAATGGCAGAGGTTAGCATCAATCGTTTCCGTATGTACGCGGCGTTAGTTTGGTGGGTAGCACTAGATAAACAATACAACGTCAGAAAAATAAGAAGTATACAAAGAGTAGCTTGTAAAGGTGCTACAGGAACAATTAAGTCGTGTCCATCTCATGCGCTTAATGTGGTTCTGCATCAACTGCCCATAGAACTCCACATCCACGAAACTGCTGCGTCCTCGGCAGTCATACCCATCAAGTCAGGGTGCTGGAGGGCGCTGTGGCACGGCAACAGTGGTATTCTTGGCAGGCTTATCGAATCAGTGAAACAATCAGGTTTCAAGAAAAACTTTTAAGTGAAGTTTCCTTTTAGACGGGGTTGGAGTAAGGGCATGATAGTCGAAATCTGAAATCTATATATTGACGGGTCCAAAATGGACTGTGGTGTGGGTGTGTTCTATGAAACGTTGAATGTCCCTCTCTCGTTCCGACTATCTAACTTTGCTAGCATCTTCAAAGCGAAGAGAGGAACTGCGTAGTAGCACGAAAAGCATACATTTTCTCAGATGCTTGGCTGTACATATCTGGCACTTACCTCACCGGTGATAAAATCTGAAACAGTCCGGAGCAGAGACAATAAACTGTCCACTCGGAAACGTCAAAAAGGAACTGCATAATAATTCACACCTATGACTGATGCTCGTTGGAATGACCTTCAAACCTGCAAAACTGCGGAAAACATATGGCCGCATTATGAAAAGCCAAAGACAGTAAAACGTCTAAAGAGGTCGTTGAAAGATATAGTCAAATTAACAGCCCCGACAACGGGACATTGGCCCATTTGTGAACATGCAGCTAAAGTGGGCCTTCCTTACAACCCTC
>NW_023458567.1:20259719-20265212 GCF_013731165.1 Rhagoletis pomonella | reverse complement strand
ATAAGACAACATCTTTTTCACCGAAACGAACAAAAGACTTAAGCCGCAAACTCGATTTCTTAGAGTCAATCTAAATTATTTAGGTCTGGCAATATTAATCTACCTATTTCTCGCTAAAGCAGCATAAACAATTTGGCATGCATGCATCACCAGCTCCTTTGCATAGCATAATTGAATTAAATATACACAAATATAGGTATTTCTACTCGTCGTAAAATAGTACACAACATTAGCCAATTTAAACAGGCATCACCTAAATAACCATAATTGAATTTTCAATCAATTGCAGTGGATTTGGAAATTACATTCGACTATTTGTTAAACTAAACTTACATTTGTACTTAACAACTTTAACGTAACATACATACATATGTATATACCAACAAAGGAGCCTAGAAACTCATTTGCGCACAACGCCCGACCACCCGCCTGCATGCGCGCCCATCAGCACTGCCGCAGCAGCATAGCGCAGCGTCTACGCAATTTATAGTAATTTTTGCAAACGTAACATTCCGCACTGGTAGTTTTCACTGACGCAACCAAAACAACAAGCATGAACTGCCGCACCACCACCAACCTCCATCCTCCACCACCACACCACAATAACAACAAAAACACCATGCAAATGGAGAGGTGTTTTCGTTTGTTTATTTAAGTCGTAACATCTTTGATTACCTGACATTCCCGGTAGCTGCGGCATTCGTAAAAAGTGTAACGAATGTTACGTGTTTCAATGTACGCTCCCATGGCCGCAGGAGCGTCTGATTGTGTGTAGCTGTTGTTGTTGTTGTTGCACTCGCATCTTCTTCATAAAATATGCTCTTTCCACTCAATTGTAGACCCCGTTTTGGTGTCAGCACAACATCTCGCCCTACAATGGCTTCGGCGGCATTAAACTGTAAATGTTGAATGTGGAAATTCAATTAGAAAATTTAAAAGTTTCAATGCGCTTTTATCTTTAGAAAAAGCAATTTAAAAAGATTATTTGTTCAAGAGCAAATTTAAAGATCGCCTCCATTGTTAGTTCGTAGACTAAGGCAAGAACGAAGTTCTTGCAATTTTATTTAAAATACATCTAATTTTAATAAGAACTTTTTGTTTCATTACATATCGTTACCTTAATTCACCAAGGCCCTAACCAACACGTTTTTCGGAACATCGTCTTTCACAGATTTTAGTAGGATATATTAAAATATAACTTCAATAAAAAACAACGGAGTTGCATGCCACTTTTTAAAAAGCCCTACTTGTTTTTATTGTACTTTTTATAATGTTTTTTTTTTTTGCTTCTATAAAATTAAGAAGTTGTTGGTTAGGGCCTTTGCGAATTAGGATGTCGATATGTATGTAATAAAATGACAAATTACACTGTGCAACAATTTTATGCTAATATTGGATTTGGAAAAGTTAGCTCGTATTTTTATTTTATGGCCTACTACAGATTTCATGTCTTGGCAGAAGTAGTTTTCAAAAAATTAAAGGTTAAGGCATATACATATAGTAAAACATTTCTGGGGAAATATTGGCGTAAAATATTTTAACCCTTTAGCTCCCGCCTGAAAAGGTCGTTTGGACCCTTACTTCAAGAAACCCCGCTAAGAGCAAATTTGGAAGGTCGTTAGAGGATTGATACATATATTCTAGAAATTCATTCTTCGGAAAATTTGACTAGGGGTCTTCTCAGGCAAAAATTTCATGCCATCAACGTAAAAGTCCGTTATTGGATTAAAAGTAAAGGGTGAACACACCAAAACTGCGACACTTAGAAATTACTACCAGAAACAAACTAGCAGGCTTTGAAATTATTTTTTTTTTGTATTATATAACTTGGAAGTTTAGATGTTATTAAAATGTTAAAATATTAGTTATTATTTGCTCCATCTGCAAGTGATCGGTATTTTCATCGCACACGCGCCATCATGTTCTGCACGACTGCATCATCGACTTTACGCGATGCGCACAACTACTTTGTTTAGCACTCTTCAATATTTTTCACTGTTTCACCTGTTTTCTGCAAGATTTCTTTGTCAATTGACCAATATTCCCCAATAGGACGTGGCTCTGGGCTATTGGGTGGATTGCAGTCGTGAGGTACAAAATTGATGTTATTTGCATTATACCACGGCAATGTGTTCTTGGCATAGTGGCAGGTTCCCACGTCCGCCTAGAACAGTGGCCTACTCCTTATCTGTTGATAAATGACAGAAGACGCCTTTTGAGGCACTCATCCCGATAAACTTGATCATTCATTGTCCCGGATGGGAAAAAGGGCTGCTCTTACGGCCACAGGATCAAATAGCTTGCCAAACCATGTGGTTTTTTGGAAATTTGGACTTCATTTTCAGCTTACAACTTTCAGGGGCATCTTGACGACTTGCACCAGTATAAAAATCTTGACCTGCAATATATTTTGAATTTTTATAGCAGTAGGTTTCGTAGTCCATAACAATGCATTTGTATTTTTTAATTTAGAATTCATACAACTTCTGAATGCGGGATTTCGCTGTAACATTCTACTTTGCGCCTCGGTCTGGCGCTGTTTGAGCTGTAGAACATCTCAATGAAGCTTTCCGCATTACCTTTTGTACGAAAAACTGCGATCTCCGTACGGATTTTGCAACATAACGCGACAAAATCTTCGGATCTCGCGAAAACGCACCGAGGACCTTCCGAACACTGTTTTTATCACTTTGAGCATGCTAACCCCCGCTCCCTGGTTTTCTCGTAACTGCCAGGCCTTATTTGTACCGATTAAAACCCTGCAAACTGTCGAATAGTGCAATCTTTAATTTTTTAGCAATTTTACGTGTACTTAAGGCAGGATGATTTATAAACTCGTGCAAAATGGTTTGTCTCGTTTCTAACTCGGTTGCCATTTTTAACTCAACTAGGAATCAAATTCAAATGAAATTTCTTCTACGTCCAACTAAGGTCATGTGGTCAGCTTATGGTATTTGAATTTCAAAATATTGAATTCGTTTTGGATAAGTCCTTTAAAATCCTATAAATATTTTTTTAAATAAAATCTTAACTTTATGAGTATTCTTTTCTAGTACTAAAAAATGTATACGAGATCTGCTGGTATAGCCACACTGCTAGCGATTGTCTTATAAACGTAATAAGACGCGATATGTTATAAAAAATATAAGATTACATACATGTATATGTATATATATCGCTAGCTTAGAGTGAGAAGCTGCTAAGTACTTTTTTTTAATTTTACAGGAGAGGAAAAAAACTTCTTATAGGTATTTATTTTAAGTATTTTGCTAAAACCTAGAATACAACATTTTGGGTATTTAAAGCGAAACGAAATTCCATGCGAATGAGAAGAACTCCATTTTGATTAAAAGATTTCGTATTGTTTTGGTCGTATCGAACTTTTTGTGAAATAAAATAGGTAACTTAATCCTTGTGATATTTGGGGTGAAGACTATTACACTTCTAAATCCTTTGGCCGAGAAGAAGCACTGAACTGAGCATTCCCATATGTAGGTACTATATTCGAGTATACTTAACCGGAAAGACCCAGATGAAAACCTTTTCAAGGACTGCCACTTCAATAGTATTCCCAAAAATTTATTGGGTAATTTTTGTGCTATTACAAAATAAAATCCTTTTTGGCAGTGCGATGCCAAAAAGGGTTTATAAGCAATGATTGGTTCATGTGTGCTTGTCTATATTTAATATACTCCGCTTCACTTACTTAAATGTGTAAGTAATCTTCCTAGCGATCCGTGCTTATATCTTTAAATATACAGCTGCTGGCTGGCCACTTCAAAAACATGTATTTTGTTAATATCCCAAAAGTCTTTCATGTTAAATAATCTTTGTTGTTTTTATAAAAATTTGGTTCATATAGTCAATATTGCCAGATTCACAGTTTCAACTGTATATTACTATTTTTTACAGTTGTTTTTTATTCCTCAATTTGAAAGAATAAATTAAAGTTTTTCTTTTGATTGTTTTGTAAGTAAATTTTTAATATAAAAGGGACGATGAAGGAACTGTGTTTCCATTTGTTTCTGCCGTCCTTTGCATTCCAGTCGCCACAAGCAAATGCGGAAGGAGACTTTTCACAATTCAATTTGAATAAAAAAAGTCGTTCCAGCACTCCCTGGTATTTTAAGAACTTAAAATTGCTTTAAAAAAGCTTCGGGAGAATGATATGCTCAAAAAATTAAAGTTTACGAAAAATAACGAATGTGATTTAAGTAAATGTTCCATTTTATACAGTCTATCTTTTTTAGTTTATTATAATTTAAATGGTTTATGTTATTTATTTTTAAATGAATCGTTTCTTGCTATTTGTATACAATTCTCATATAAAATTTTTAGATAATCGTTAATTTCTTCATGACCCAATGATCGGATCTAAACCAAATTAGTATGGGACCACCTATGAGGTACCAATGTAGAAATACCTCTACGATATGGCAAAACGCGAGGAATGTAAAAATAAAATAAAATTTGCAAAAGTTATACAACAACAAAAATATGAGGTGTCTCGCCGTAAGCCATTGCTTATCATATCATAACTCGATAAATATTGGTTGTATCAAAAAAATCAATTAGTACTTTTTTATTGACAAAGAGTCAGAGATTTATAAAAGATTTTTAATTTGTTTTTAAGTCCACTTTTCTATGCGTTTGTTAATGAACAATTTAGAAAGTTGCAATAAAAAATGTTTGCAGGTTTTTAAAAATCCGAAAAAAAATATATGTGATAGAGTGAATATCAAAGATTTAACTGACAAATTTTTAAAGGGTGTCACGATATAGGGCCTGATATATTAATTGTTTAGTAAAGCAGTGACTGATAAAAAAATAAAAATAAAATAAAAAATTTAAATTCAAATTACATCAAAATACGTCAAGTGGGCCACTTAAAAACCTTTTCTTTCGGATAACCAAGATAGGTTCGTACTTTGGTAGAGGTCCAGGTAATATTTGTTTCCCTATACTTTATCTTGCAATAATCCTCTTACTTTGCGAAAAATTGCGAATTTAAAATTAACATAATCATTTCTTTAATTGGCTATATCTCTTGAAAGGGCAGAGATAACTTATTCATTTTGGTTTAAATTAAGCGTAAAACTATATCGTTTTAACAAAAATTATTAAATTTGTGGTAAAAAAAACTACTTCCCGAAAACTTAAAATTTTTTCGCAAAATGTCGTACAGAAAGGAAACATTCAATTCATATTCCGACGAATTGATAACCTTCTCCTTTTTTAAAGTTGGGTAAAAATTAAAAAATCTTGAATTTTTAAACTCGTTTTTGAACATAGTACAACAAGACCAAAGCTTCAAATTTTGTACAAAAGCTAGAAAAATGGCCATTAATTTTCATGAAAACCTCCAAAATATTTCTAAAAAATCCGATCAAAAAGATTAAAATTTTCTTGAAAATCAGTGGAAATTTTACAGATTTTTTCTAGCTTATTTACAAAGTTTGCAATTTCGGTTTAATGGTTTTTGAGTACCCTGAA
>NW_023458567.1:20247695-20259619 GCF_013731165.1 Rhagoletis pomonella | reverse complement strand
TTACAGTTTAGCCGTTTTCTGCAACCAACTTCACTTCCTAACTTCCTGTCAAAATCGGATTATCCAGCCGCTCAGCGTTAGGGTTGCCAGATTTTTTATGCGCGATATCAGTACATTAGACTTTTTCATGCTAAAAAATCAGTACTTTTCAGTACATTCTCATTCAAAGCAAAATTATGAATGTAAGTAACAGAAAATAATTTAAAACGCCTGAGTTCTTGTTTTTAACCATATTTTGGTATATAAATAAAATATGGTTCATAAAAAATAAAAGCGCTATTCATTTTAATAAATTATTTTATATTTATGACTTTTTGAATAGCAATAATGAGATCATTCCCATTTTCAGTGTTTAAATAGTCAAAGAATTCCATACATTTCATTTTAAAATCACTTTTAGTTTAAAGTTCACTTTCAAAAATTTTAATTAGAAGCCGGTTTCTCTCTTTGCGCAGGAATACTGTGAAAAAGTACCACTTTTTAAGCAGTTCATCTGTATTTCCTCATGGCTTAAATGATTTTTCAACTACGCAAAAACTGGGAAAGACTAAGAATTCGCTAAAAACGGTATCTAACTCTATGTCTTGTATGCAAAACTCTTTCAAAGTCAGTAAATTGAGAAAAAGGCGTTGTAAGTTATAGGCAAAAGCCACTCGAATATTGAAATTTATTGTTATTAAACTGAAAGTTATTTTCGAGATAACTAACAACACTCGACACAAATTTCAGCCTTCTTTTCAAATAATTTAAGCTCCATCATATTATCACAACTGGTAGGTAACAACCCGGCGATATGCCCATAAAACGATTGATCTTTTTGTTGTATTAATTTCTTGGGCATATCAAATACATATTATCTAAAACATGTCAACTATAATTAAATTATTTTCTTCTTATTTTTTACAGTACTGTTTAAGAAAGTTCCAACGTTATGTAAAAACCTTAAGAAAATAGAGAGAATAGTATTTTATTTGAATAGAAAATTCAGTACAAATCAGTACAAATTTTGAAAAAATCAGGACATTAGCGTACTGATTGAAGAAATGAATAAAATCAGTACAAGAGTTGAAAAATCAGTACTGTACTGATAAAATCAGTACGTCTGGCAACCGTAGCTCAGCGTTGACGCCGCGTTATTTCATTATGATTCACATAAATAGTAGTTGCGATCCGGTACGAGTCCGGACTAGTCAGAAATAGTCAGATTTTACTGGAAATCGATCCCGTACTCGGTTCGCTCTCTGTCAGAAGTTACCAGTTTTAGTTTTGCTGGTAAATGTGTCAAACGATCAGCTGTAGTGTGCTTGGCAACCAAATTTTAAACAAAAGAAAAGTGCACTCTGCTAATTCAAGTTGAAAACTATTTAATTACTTGGTTAAGTGGATTCTAATGAATTTGAAAGTATTTTTGGTTATTTACATGTGTGAGCTGAGTGTGTTTTCATACAAAATAAGCAAAAATTAACAACCAAAATTTGGAAGTTATGTTAAAGTTGACAGAAGTTACCATTTTTTACTACTAGAAAGCGATCCCGTACTTTTCAATGTTACTCTCTCGCTCTGAGCGAATTTTTATTTTTTGACAGTTTTACTAGTCCGAGTCCGAGGAATACGGAATTGCACCTAGTATGGGCATGAGAATATTTGACAGCCAGACAACACTGACGCTTTTGTTTAGGTATGGAAATGATAACGGACTATTTGATGTCAGAAATTAAAGCCCGTTGTCTCGACGGCATTTGATTAAAAAAATATGGCGTTACTTGCCGTACAGTCCGTGAAATATTTGATTTACTGCGAGAATGATTCGGTGAACACTTCATTTCACGCTTCGGAACAATGCGTTGGCCACATACATACATCATGTGACATAACACCTTTAGACTTTTTTTCTTTGGGGCCATGTAAAGTGAAAAAGTCTACATGAATAGGCCGGCTACGACGGAGGTATTCGAGGCCAACATTACTCGAATCATTGACCAAGTGCCAAATGGACCACCACAAGCGCAGTTACGTCCATTATTTGAAAGAAATTATCTTTAAAAAACACTTATAATGTATGATAATAAAGATTATCAAAATTAATTAACTTTCGTCACAGCTTTTCATTTTTGAAAAAAAAACCTCTTAAAGAATCTTCCGATCCTTAGTTCATTCTAAACCTTCTTTTAAAACTTATGATTTTCTTTAATATCTAATGGAAAGCGAATGACTAGATATTTGATATGTATTTATGTGTGCATATCCCCCTCCTTTAGATATTTTTACCCAAAACAATTACGACCAAAATGAAGATTTGCATCAAGACCGAGCATTACCAAATGGTTGCCGCATACTTAGAATGTAGCTACTGCTACCACCCACCTGCAAAATATGTAAATAAATCTCACAGTGCATTTTATTGAAATCAAAAACAACTTAATACACGAAACAATCTGCTTTGTTCAGGCACTCAGCTATAATCCGCAATAGCTTAGGGACTAAATGCAAACAAACGCGTGGGTGGGCATTGTCGACAGGTTTCCATTTACTGTCTAGCAAATCTGAAAAGTACAAGAGAAGAACATTTAAATGACATTGTCTTATTGTTTCTTATTGTGTTTGCATTTCCTACACTTAAGACACTTAAGACGTGCAGCTTGCTTCGTAAAGACAAACATTAAAATCTACTTTCTTTTACTCTATCTCTCTCCGTCTGCAGCTTATTTGACTTGCAGTTGCTCGGCAGGCGGTCATGTCGGATGAACATCACCAACAGCAACAGCAGCAGCAGCAACAGCAGCAGCAACATCAACGCCAGCAACTCTTGCAGCAACAGCAACAACAACAGCAACAGAAATGCGCAGGAAAGGATACCACGACAGCCAACTCATCTTCGTCGTCCTCCTCGCCCACGAGTGCCGCATCCACTGCCACACCGCGAAAGTCGAATATTCATGAGATGCGCAATCAGGACTTTGTCAGCCGACTGATGGCAGCCACGCCTCCCTACTTGTACTCCACACCGGTGGGTGCCAACAACTTTTTCTTTAGTGACATGCTACGCTCACTGGTACAGGCACGCAACAACGAGAATGCGCGCAATCTGCAGCTGCAACAGTCGATGGTGTTGGCACGCAGGCCACGGAAGCGCACTTGGGCTCACCACCGACCCTATTATGAACACTTGCGTGAGCGTAAGGAGGCGGAGGAGAAACAGCAGCTGCAGCAGCAACAACAACAACAACAGCAGCTAGCAAGCAATGCCGCTGCGTCTGTTGGCTTGGAGAAGCCATTGGAACTAACAAATAAGCCATATTTCCACTTAGCCAATAAATATCGCAAGATGGATGATGCCACCAAAGATGCAACTGATGTTAAGGTTGGTAGGGGCGATGCAGGCAACGTCACCACACCAGACTCAACTGCTGCCACGGCTGCTAATGCTGATTGTGCTGGAGCGGGCGGTGGAGGTGGTGCAGTGGATGCCGCGCTGCAGGACACTCCGCCCGCTGCTTCACTGCCGCCACAGGATTTGGTCTTACCGCCACCTCCGCCTGTGTGGTATCCACCGCTCTACCCACCCTACGGCATCGACCCATTGCACTTCTTCATCGATTTACGTGTATCGGGTCATATATATGATCGCAAAAAAGAGAATATTTCGCCACTCACCAGCGCCGATAACAGCAATGCGACCAGTGAGTCGGAGTCATCCGGTGGCAGTGCCACAGGTGCCAGTCTGCTGAACAAGCATCGACAGGGTTCAGCATTCACGGTGCCCGTACCGCGTGCAAACGACACAAATTCCGCAGCGAGTCATTCGCTAGATGCCATCAATTTGACCTCCTCTGCAATGGCTAGCAAATTTGAAAATTACACAAAATATTATGATTTGGGTGAGGCTAAAGAAAATCAACCTTTTACGAAAAATAGCGCCAGCTACATGTTGCAGCATTTGCCGCGTCTTTATAGTCAGTTCGCGGCGCGCGATCTCCTTGCTTCGAATGCAGCAGCAGCTGCCGGTGGCGGTAGTAGCAACAGTTATGATAATGACAATAAATCTGAGCCCGACTGTGATGCTGACTCCGATGGACCATCCTCGGTGGATAATTGCGCGAGTTTTGTTGACAGTAATCGCGAACGCGACATCGATGTGGAAATTATCGACTCGATTAAGTATCGCACTGATGGCGAGAGCAGTCGTTGTTCCAGTGCAGATGAGGCTTCAATAACGCAAATCGATTAGACCTTAAGGTGGGGTATATAATTACATAAAAATACATATATATAAGAAATACTGTGTCGAATTTAATAAAAATAAAATAAAAAATTTAAGGAACGAACCTTTTTTGGTCGGTGACATTGATAAGGTAAGGTGGACGAGCTGCTATTGTTACAAGTGGACTCAACTAGAGCAGTAAATTAACATTATAGAATTTCAAAGAGATAGTCCTCCAAAAATCATAAGATAATTTTTTGGAGTTTGAAGCAATTTCACAGAAAGTGCTTAATACCTTTTACTTTAAGATGAGTAAGAAATTTTAACCGCTTTACAGAAATTGTTTTACGGGGGTTCGAATCTGCCAACCATTTAGCCGGTAGTCTAGTGTCTTATTAATATTCGCAATAAACACAGCCTCAGCAAGCTCTGACTAATTCGTTCACCAAGCGTGCATGTAGATTTGTGCACCGGCTGTTAGTTTCTGCTTTGAAACTCCCCTCGACTTGTGAGAGCAGGCATCTCAGAGAGACTTTCAGCTCGTACCATTTCTACAAGTCCTGTCTCAAATCCTCTCCACGCGCACTGGCCCGCATAGATTTATCATGCTCTGCCTTAAAGATTACAGGAATATTCAACGTTGCCGAACACATATCCAATTTATGGTTGCCGACTACAGCAATATGATAGTCTGTGAACTTCGCTAAATGGGAGTTACTGGAAGTAGATAGCAATGCCCGCTTGGAGGCTTCTATCAAATTTGGAATTTCGCAGTACGTTTCGCTTACAACGTTTTCATACTCGCAGACAATTCTAAAACTAATTCAATTCTCCGCCCGAATTTACCTAAAACAGACGAGAATTGCTGAAATCACCAGAAGTGCGGCTATCGCTGCTTGGGACGTTGAGTGGACTACTCACGTTACGTATATATGTACATATATGCCATTTGTTGCTAACTTTGGAAGCTAAGCAGATAAAGTACGAATCGTCTCCCGTCATGAGAATGAGTTCGCGTCCCGAGGATATCAAACATTTCTTTGCCTAAATAAACCTTGCGAGTTTTAAATTACGTTCAATATTGTCGAAGGGGTCTGTCTCAAGTTTCCTGAAAGGTTGAAAAATTCTCTTTTTTTTAGAATAGAACAAACCTTTGCTCTTGAATAGATTATTCCAGAATGAAAACTGTACCAACGAGGAATGAACAACATTTATAACAATAACTCTTATGAGGCCAATTCGGGGAACAACTAAATAAAAGATCTTTTCTGATGTTGACTAGAAAATGGCATGCGATGCTATTTTTGTGACTTTAAGCGTACTCACATAAAAAGCGGTGGATGAATGATCACCACTGCAAAGCGTGCAGTGCTGGCAAATACCGCCGCAGCAACGATCATTTTAACAGCGCATACTCATATTGACTTCGGTAAACCGGTGTTCCGAATGATCGTGCATGGGGCCAGCAACCACTGCAATTGTTCGATTGCCGAAAGCATGCCATGCAATAATTGTGGCAAACCGCACGCCAATCTCTGATGTGGACCTCGCAGCATTGTGATGTCCCTCAATGGGTTATTCATATCAGATATGTATGGCATTCAGTGTGAGTCTACCGTTTATAGGGCTGCCCAAATGTCATTGAAGATGAAAAGCTCTCTCTTCTCTGTATATCTTTGGGGGAAACTTCGTCCTGCCTTTTGGGTGGCCAACTCTTTAACACTTAATGTACGCTGCAGTAGTCGGGGAGTGGAGGGGAGAAAACTCTTTCTACGACCATCATTTAAAGTTTGGAGGTGACTGAAAAAAGTTTATGGCTTAAGCAATATGATGAGGTCTGCTGTACCAATCTGTCGTGCTGCCATTGGTGAAGATCGATCGAAGAAACAAATTCTTTCAAAGGTGCCTGGTCAGTTGTAACATCCTATCTCACGAAGTTCAGAGAAATCATATAATTTTAAAACTCTATGACTGATTGATTCAATAGCCGCCGTTTTCAGCCGAAGAGGAAAAATATTTGGTTACTAGAAAGGGGTTTATTTCACTCTTGTGAGTAGGTGATGCCTGATTCTATGGGTAAGTTCATATACTTTAGTGCCCATTTGTTCCTCTATGGAATTCGTGTGGTGAAGTTTTTTAAGGGAAAATATGAGCTCAGTAGTCTGAGCTCTTAACATTAGTATGTCTCATACTGACGAATGCAATCAGTTGCATCTAAAACTTGCTTGTAATTTTGTACTGAAGCAGCTTCTGCGTAATCCAATATACGCGGTGCGTAATCCCATTTTTTTAACCGCAGAATTGGAAACATATTAAAAAGTCATAGCTTTGCTGGATGCAACTTAGGAATTGCATTGTCAGGACAGTTCTCCGTCCAATATAAACGTAGCATCCTCCTCCGTATCCTCGTAATACCCAGTCAGTTTTCAGATTTTCACCTAACCGTAAAAGAAGACCGCCCGCTGACGTAACTCATTTTGTTAATATAGTCCATCGATTTCTGGAGCAGAAAATAGACGTCGTAGTTCAGGCAAAAAATTTGGTAAATTGATGTAATCCCCGACAGAGAGGGTGGCGGCAAACGATAAGACAATAAACCGCTCACAAGTATGCGTAGTTGGAGTCAGCTGTACTCAATGAACCTTCGCGTATTCGTCACGCAATCAACACCACGACAAACGCCAGCGGCGTGTCAATCGCGCTTGCTTCAGACGGCAGGCAGCAGAGTTGACAGAATAGATGTTCACAGGAAATGTGAAGGAGGAAGTGTAATAATGACGAACAAGATTGAAAATTTCTTTTCACTTAACTCACCAAAAAAAAAAACAAAAGAAATCGAAATAAAAGACGGAGTAGCTCTGTGTATATGTATGTATGTATGCGCGCCGCGCGCAGGCTGTGCTTAATTGACGATGAAGATGTGAAAGCAACAATTTCATAAATCATTTACTGCAGTGAGCGATGAAATTTTCGTTTGTCTCATTGAAGTGAACTCACCTACCCACGTCTAAAGCTGCGGATGGGGGTGCGAAATTGCTGTTACAGCAGCAACGAAATCAAAATTGTACGAAAACAATAAAAAGAAAATTTAAATATGCATAAAAAAATTTGCTTGCGGTGATTTTGTCTGAGTTGGTGTTACAGAGACGTGGCGACATATCTGGGTAGAGTAAGAACGCCGCTTGATTGTGGCTGATGATTTTTCCAGGATATTAATTTTTACATCATTCGTTGGTTTTTGCTGTTCGAAGCTGTGTCGCTTGCTGTCGATGTCAGTGTCGTTGGAAAAGTCGCTTCCGGTTTTAACACCAAATGCATTTTACCAGTATCCAACTGCGGTTTTTTTTTCTTTTATCAAGCGGATTGATTTCATTGATGATTTTTCCTTTTTTGTTTACTCACAAAAAATACAGAACTACTGATGCAGAAAAACTGCAAAGGCCGACAATGCTGATAACAAAGTCTGGCATTCTTCTTGGCTCACAGCCTCGTGGAATTTAAAGGCATTATTCATTCATTGGATTCACAATTGTACCTAAGTAAAGTACAAATCTTAAATTTAGACCGTTCATTACTCAAAAGAGTTTGATCTTACGGTTATTCTTTGGGAAATTCTGTAGCTGAAAAGGTTAAATATTCTCGACTACAATTTCAGGTAAAATAAAAATGGAGTTCCAGCTCATGCTTTTGCGCCTGTAAAACACTTTTTAGTGGCACATGACGTTTCAACTCAAAGTTAATGGAACGGCAATACCATACGATTGTCCGTTTGTCGCTTATTTCTAAAACACTAAATAACATTCAAATGTTGACTTTGCTCTCGGTCACAGGATCAACGATAACATATTCAACGGCGGCCTTAAGGTACTATTCATAATAACAAGCTTGAAACCATTCCCATTTCCTGACTAGAAACCAAAACAATCTGTTTCGCCACAAAAATTTCAGGTAGTTTTCTGGCAGCATTTTCACACGATTTTCATACGTGCGATCGACGTGAGTTGATAAAAGTGGCGCCCAATTTAAATATGGAACGTTTAAAACCTTCATATTCCGGCAGGTTCTGCAATTCACTTCCGAGTGAATTTGGGTCAAGTTCGCTTTCAATTCAAATGGGTAGGGGCTGAAATTCACTCGGAAGTTGCAGATATTGGTTGCCTTGTGCTCGTTTTTCACAAAAAAAAACTTTAGAAAACCGCACTAGAAAGCTTAGCAAATTTCTTAAGAACTGCGTACTGCCTTAAGGAAGTTGTTGCTTTTCTTGAGAGCTACATACTGGCCTTTAAGGTAGAAAAGGCAACCAAAGGCAAATATCTTAAGGCAACGTCAAATGTATATCTATGGAATCAAGGAAAGCTAAATCGTGGACATTCTTAATCGAATATACTCAATCTCTTTAGAAGAAAAAAAGGCAATTTCCATAAAATGCGTTCCCTGGATATGATCACTCAACAGAAACCTCACAAATTCTTAAACCGAATTTCCGCCAGGCAACGAAATGACAAAAAATGTACATATGCCATTCTAAAAATGTCATATGTTTAATGCCCAACGTAGTGATACAATTTTTTTTTCTTCTAATGCCTAGTGAAAATTGAAAGTTAGCCCTATTGAAGAAAGCTTTTAAATTATTTTGGAATTTTTATTTTTTTTTTTTAGATGACAAAAAATTTTACGTTTTACTTCAAAATTAACCACTATTTTAAGGAGTGTAATAGAGCTTACGTACATATATTTTTTTGCAATGCGGATGTTTTTTAGTTTTTTTTTATTTTCGCCCTTTAAAAAAAAAGATTGGAATTAAAATTTTTGGAGTTTTTTTGTAGTATTAGTAATGTGACCAACCGTACTTCTTTCGGAAGTACAGTATTTCTTTTTTCGCTTTTGTACTTCAAATGTACTTCTTTGCGATATTTTTTGCTTCAGGAATAAGATTCTGTAACCAGTTATCGACAATTTTCGGATCACTATCGCACTTTTTGACGCATGATAAAAATATCTCATGTTTCCCCTAAGGATTTTAGGCCTATCAGTCTCTTTAGGCTCTATCAGTCGCTAGAGAGACTGATAGACCTGTACAGAAGAAACCCGATTCCTCGTGAAAGTGGGTTGCCGGGTGATCGCCTATATACATAGATGACGTGGAACTTTTGATTAAAGGCCTACTTTTATACACCCTTTTGATCTGGATCAAGGTTACCTGAAGCCTAACATTGGATAGGAAACCAGATGTAAGCCTATATTGTTTCAAGGAGCTCTTGGCTGGTGCAACTTACTAGAGAAGGCTTCACTTGTAAAACAGGAATTATCGGAACATTAGGAACCACACCTACGAACATATGTTGAAAACGGCGCCTGCGGATATTGCAGGCAGAATTGTCGCAGCACGTTCTGCTATTAGTCTAAGGAAGCCGGGTCCTTTTGTGAAATAAAAAAGCGAAAGAAGACGTTTCTCTGCTGCAGAAACTGTTTTTATAGAGCACTTTAAAACAGTGATGGAGGCCATTGTGCGATTGGTATTCATCCGGTGAGACTAGGAATTTCGACTGATCCTTTTGTATCAGCTGTCAAGAGAAAGTTGAAGTGGAATCATCTCACACTGTCCAACCTTCGCGAGGCTAAGATGTAAGCATTTAAGTTTGATCTTCTCTGACAGTCAGGCTGCCCAGAAAGCTTTAGTCTCACAGATGATGGGTTAAACTGAAAAGAAATGTCCTATGTGAGAGGAATATCTACTCTACTTAACAAATAGGTAACACCGAATGGAAAAATTACCAAATTGAAAAATAAATTACGAAATTTTAAAACTATAGAAAAAATTAGCACTTTTGGTAAATAATTACCAAACGGCTACGCAGAGTATTATAGCCTGCATGTTCGAGAAATACTTCAATACGAAATCCTTTCACGGACTAAGTTTGCATTCCTCGAGACTTACGATTAGCGAGTTAGTAAACTCAGTAAGTACCTACACCCAGAAAAAATTCAACTGAATATATTTATCTCAACACCTGATTTAGTTATAGTTACATTATTTGGTTATAGTTACCAAATCATGTGTTGAGAGAAATATTTGTAGCTGCCTTTTTTCTGGGTGTATAGAGGAGCGGTAGAGCCCTTCGAAAGGCTAGGCTCTTTGACTATCCCTTTGCTAGATAGCAAATGATAATCGCGCAGGTTCTGGAATTCACTTCCGAGTGAATTTCAGCCCCTGCTCATTTGAATTCAAAGCGAACTTGACACAAATTCACTCAGAAGTGAATTGCAGAACCTGCCAGAATATAATATTTTGCCGCTTACACTTTTGATACATTTTTGGCTGAGCTTCTCCTCCTGTGGTTACAAAATTGGAGAGACCTACAAATTTAGGACGCAAACGGATTTTATGACGCCGAGGGGCGACCGCTGTCTGCGTACCTTACCGGTCATGATTATCTGATTGGCTTGAGATGTCGGATCAGAATAACAAGCTAAGACTAAAACACATCTATAACTGTAGATGGTAAGCTTATAGTATCTTTGGCTGCCAGGGTAGTGCACTTATCGTAGGGTTATAAAATATCTTCTAGATCGCCGAGTCCTTTGCTCTGCTACATCAAATTTATTAAGTTACTACGCTTGCACTGTTGGCAAGCAATCGGACCACATCGGTATATCCAGGAATGTGACGCCGATGAACTGATGAGCGCCCCTTAGTACCAGCCATAAGGCAAACGGCAATAAGGCGAATTTGTGTTACTTCGAAACTTGCACCAACTGCGATTCGAACCGGGGTCCACAGTTTTGCTGGGCGAACACTCTCTCTACATGCCAACATTGCACATGAAATTTCGTTGACTAAGTGCCTACATATCATTAAATCGTTAATTGTACCCGTTAGTGAAGAGCCGGTTACTAACTGATTTCCAATTATACGCGTATAAGGCTAGTTGCGACTAATTAATGCTTAATTGTACCCGATTGAGACTAGTCCCGGAATATTCTCTTCAGAGATTAGTCGCAGTCTTTTTCAGCTGACATTTCTCTTCAAGTTTTACTATGAAATTTACGCATTGTTGTCCAATGCGCACACATGGGCATTAAACGCTTTTCTTCGCGCTTCACATTTAATGCTAAACTAACATCAGCGCCTAAAGTATTATTTCAATTTCCACCATTATTCATTGCCCAGTGGCAAATTTGATTTATGTCGTTACGAAAAAATTGCCAATTGAGCTGACTGCCACGCCCACGCTAAATAAAGGAAAAATATCGCAGTAATTTGCGTACCTAGTGAGTGGCGTGGTAAATTGAAATTCAACCTAATCGCAGGAAATTTATATTCGAGCCGAGCCCGGACGAAGGATTTTGCTGCCAACCGACCGAATGTAAAATTTTCTTTTGTTTGCTTTTTCTATAAACTTTCATAAGTAGCTAAGAAGGAAAGTGCAAGGGTGGAAGGAATGATTGTAAATTGTTGGCAAAGATACGCTTATGTTTTCGCCGTTGTCATTGAAGAATTTAAAACGTTACTTTTGCTAATCATAAATCTTCAGCAAGTCTCATAATTCATCCAACAGATTTTTTTTTGATTGCATTGTGATATTCCCGTTTACCCCCTTGCAGCTAGCGAACAACAGTACGTACATGCACACCTAATCTTGGCCTTATTTTTGTATGAATGTTTGCTTGTTTGTTTGTTTGTTTGTTTGTGAGAAGCCACTCAATACTCTAGCGACTTAGA
>NW_023458567.1:20235373-20247595 GCF_013731165.1 Rhagoletis pomonella | reverse complement strand
TCTAAGTCGCTAGAGTATTGAGTGGCTTCTCACAAACAAACAAACAAGCAAACAAGCAAACATTCATACAAAAATAAGGCCAAGATTAGGTGTGCATGTACGTACTGTTGTTCGCTAGCTGCAAGGGGGTAAACGGGAATATCACAATGCAATCAAAAAAAAAATCTGTTGGATGAATTATGAGACTTGCTGAAGATTTATGATTAGCAAAAGTAACGTTTTAAATTCTTCAATGACAACGGCGAAAACATAAGCGTATCTTTGCCAACAATTTATAATCATTCCTTCCACCCTTGCACTTTCCTTCTTAGCTACTTATGAAAGTTTGTAGAAAAAGCAAACAAAAGAAAATTTTACATTCGGTCGGTTGGCAGCAAAATCCTTCGTCCGGGCTCGGCTCGAATATAAATTTCCTGCGATTAGGTTGAATTTCAATTTACCACGCCATTCACTAGGTACGCAAATTACTGCGATATTTTTCCTTTATTTAGCGTGGGCGTGGCAGTCAGCTCAATTGGCAATTTTTTCGTAACAACATAAATCAAATTTGCCACTGGGCAATGAATAATGGTGCAAATTGAAATAATACTTTA
The DNA here is from genome assembly GCF_013731165.1 of Rhagoletis pomonella. Lineage (NCBI taxonomy): Eukaryota > Metazoa > Arthropoda > Insecta > Diptera > Tephritidae > Rhagoletis > Rhagoletis pomonella. Next base: position 20,247,002 of record NW_023458567.1, on the reverse strand, counting down.
GGCGCTGATGTTAGTTTAGCATTAAATGTGAAGCGCGAAGAAAAGCGTTTAATAATGCCCATGTGTGCGCATTGGAGAACAATGCGTAAATTTCATAGTAAAACTTGAAGAGAAATGTCAGCTGAAAAAGACTGCGACTAATCACTGATGAGAATATTCCGGGACTAGTCTCAATCGGGTACAATTAAGCATTAATTAGTCGCAACTAGCCTTATACGCGTATAATTGGAAATCAGTTAGTAACCGACTCTTCACTAACGGGTACAATTAACGATTTAATGATAATGTAGGCCCTTAGTCAACGAAATTTCATGTGCAATGTTGGCATGTAGAGAGAGTGTTCGCCCAGCAAAACTGTGGACCCCGGTTCGAATCGCAGTTGGCGCAAGTTACGATTTTTATATATTAAAATTGCGAAGTAACATAAATTCGCCTTATTGCCGTTTGCCTTATGGCTGGTACTAAGGGGCGCTCATCAGTTCATCGGCGTCACATTCCTGGATATACCGATGTGGTCCGATTAGAAAAGCATTTCTGCTTGCCAACAGTGCAAGGGTAGTAACTTAATAAATTTTATGTAGCAGAGCAAAGGACCCGGCGATCTAAAAGATATTTTATAACCCTATGATAAGTGCACTACCCTGGCAGCCAAAGATACTATAAGCTTACCATCTACAGTTATAGATGTGTTTTAGTCTTATGGTCTTATTCATAAAAAATAAAGTAGCTTTATAAAAAGTTTATTAATTGAAAAATGTATGAAAACGTCAATTTATAAAGCTCTTTAAACCTACTTTATTTTTTATGAATAAGGCCATTAGTTTGTTATTCTGATCCGACATCTCAAGCCAATCTTCCAACTTTCTCTTGACAGCTGATACAAAAGGATCAGTCGAAATTCCTAGTCTCACCGGATGAATACCAATCGCACAATGGCCTGTCAGAACCTCCATCACTTTTTAAAGTGCTCTATAAAAACAGTTGCTGCAGCAGAGAAACGTCTTCTTTTGCTTTTTTATTTCACAAAAGGACCCGGTTTCCTTAGACTAATAGCAGTACGTGCTGCGACAATTTTGTCTGCAATATTCGCAGACGCCGTTTTCAACATATGTTCGTAGGTGTGGTTCCTAATGTTCCGATAATTCCTGTTTTACAAGTTAAGCCTTCTCTAGTAAGTTGCACCAGACAAGAGCTCCTTGAAACAATATAGGCTTACATCTGGTTTCCTATCCAATGTTAGGCTTCAGGTAACCTTGATCCAGATCAAAAGGGTGTATAAAAGTAGGCCTTTAACCAAAAGTTCCACGTCATCTATGTATATAGGCGATCACCCGGCAACCCACTTTTTGTGGGCGGGCGGTATTAACCGACCTTTTCTTGCAATAAGCATATTAAGCTTTTTAAAGACAGTCACGAGGAATCGCGTTTCTTATGTACAGGTCTATCAGTCTCTCTAGCGATTGATAGAGCCTAAAGAGACTGATAGGCCTAAAATCCTTAGGGGAAACATGAGATATTTTTATCATGCGTCAAAAAGTTCGATAGTGATCCGAAAATTGTCGCTAACTGATTACAGTATCTTATTCCTGAAGCAAAAAATATCGCACAGAAGTACATTTGACTGCACTTCGAAGTACGAAGTACAAGAGCGAAAAAAGAAATACTGTACTTCCGAAAGAAGTACGGTTGGTCACATTACTAAATTTTTTGTCATCTAAAAAAACAAATAAAAAATTCCAAAATAATTTAAAAACTTTCTTCAATAGGGCTAACTTTCAGTTTTCACTAGGCATTAAATGAAAATAAATTTAATCACTACGTTGGGCATTAAACATATGGCATTTTTAGAATGGCATACATTTTTTGTCATTTCGTTGCCTGACGGAAATTCGGGGAACGCATTTATTGAAATTGCCTTTTTTTCTTCTAAAGAGACTGAGTATATTCGATTAAGAATGTCCACGATTTAGCTTTCCTTGATTCCATAGATATACATTTGATGTTGCCTTAAGATATTTGCCTTTGTTTGCCTTTTATACCTTAAAGGCCAGTATGTAGCTCTCAAGAAAAGCAAAAACTCCCTATAAAATGACTTAAAAGAGGCTAAGATTTTCTTGTGTAGAATTTCCTTAAGGCAGTACGCAGTTCTTAAGAAATTTGCTAAGCTTTCTACTGAGGGTTACTAAAGTTTTTTTTGTGAAAAACGAGCACAAGGCAACCAATGTCTGCACCTTCCGAGTTAATTTCAGCCTCTACTCATTTGAATTGAAAGCGAAGTTGACTGAAATTCACTCGGAAGTGAATTGCAGAACCTGCCGGAATATGAAGGTTTTAAACGTTCCATATTTAAATTGAGCGCCACTTGTATCAACTCACGTCGATCGCACGTATAAAAATGCTGCCAGAAAACTTCCTGATATTTTTGTGGCGAAACAGATTGTTTTGGTTTGTAGTCAGGAAATGTGCATGGTTTCAAGCTTGTTATTATGAATAGTACCTTAAGGCCGTCGTTGAATATGTTATCCTCGATCCTTTGACCGAGAGCAAAGTCAACATTTGAATGTTATTTAGTGTTTTAGAAATAAGCGACAAACGGACAATCGTATGGTATTGCCGTTCCATTAACTTTGAGTTGAAAGATCATGTCCCACTAAAAAGTGTTGTACAGGCGCAAAGGTATGAGCTGGAACTCCATTTTTATTTTACCTGAAATTGTAGTCAAAAAGATTCAACCTTTTCAGCTACAGAATTTCCCAAAGAATAACCGTAAGATCAAACTCTTTTGAGTAATGAACGGTCTAAATTTAAGATTTGTACTTTACTTAGGTAAAATTGTGAATCCAATGAATGAACAACCGTGTACTTTCGACACTTGCAAATATATGTGGTGCTACCCCTTATAACGCCTTTAAATGCCACGAGGCTGTGAGCCAAGAAGAATGCCAGACTTTGTTATCAGCATTGTCGGCCTTTGCAGTTTTTCTGCATCAGTAGTTCTGTATTTTTTGTGAGTAAACAAAAAAGGAAAAATCATCAATGAAATCAATCCGCTTGATAAAAGAAAAAAAAACACAGTTGGATACTGGTAAAATGCATTTGGTGTTAAAACCGGAAGCGACTTTTCCAACGACACTGACATCGACAGCAAGCGACACAGCTTCGAACAGCAAAAACCAATGAATGATGTAAAAATTAATATCCTGGAAAAATCATCAGCCACAATCAAGCGGCATTCTTACTCTACCCAGATATGTCGCCACGTCTCTGTAACACCAACGCAGAAATAATCACCGCAAGCAAATTTTTTTATGCATATTTAAATTTTCTTTTTATTGTTTTCGTATAATTTTGATTTCGTTGCTGCTGTAACAGCAATTTCGCACCCCCATCAGCAGCGTTAGACGTGGGTAGGTGAGTTCACTTGAATGCGACAAACGAAAATTTCATCGCTCACTGCAGTAAATGATTTATGAAATTGTTGCTTTCACATCTTCATCGTCAATTAAGCACAGCCTGCGCGCGGCGCGCATACATACATACATATACACAGAGCTACTCCGTCTTTTATTTCGATTTCTTTTGTTTATTTTTTTGGTGAGTTAAGTGAAAAGAAATTTTCAATCTTGTTCGTCATTATTACACTTCCTCCTTCACATTTCCTGTGAACATCTATTCTGTCAACTCTGCTGCCTGCCGTCTGCAGCAAGTGCGATTGACACGCCGCTGGCGTTTGTCGTGGTGTTGATTGCGTGACGAATACGCGAAGGTTCATTGAGTACACCTGACTCCAACTGCGCATACTTCTGAGCGGTTTATTGTCTTATCGTTTGCCGCCACCCTCTCTGTCGGGGATTACATCAATTTACCATATTTTTTGCCTGGACTACGACGTCTATTTTCTGCTACAGAAATCGATTACTATATTTGCAAAATTAGTTACGTCAGCGGGCGGATTTCTTTTTTTTTACGGTTAGGTGGAAATCTGAAAACTGACGGGGTATTACGAGGATACCGAGGATGGTACTATGTTTATATTGGACGGAGAACTGTCCTGGCAATGCAATTCTGAAGTTGCATCCAGCAAAGCTATGACTTTTTTATATGATTCCAATACTGCGGTTAATAAAATGGGATTACGCACCGCGTATATTGGATTACACAGAAGCTGCTTCAGTACAAAATTACAAGCAAGTTTTAGATGCAACTGATTGCATTCGTGAGTATGAGACATACTAATGTTAAGAGCTCAGACTACTGAGCTCATATTTTCCCTTAAAAGACTTTACCCTACAAATTCCATAGAGGAGCAAATGGGCACTAAACTATATGAACTTACCCATAGAATCAGGCATCACCTACTCACAAGAGTGAAATAAACCCCTTTTTAGTAACCAAATATTTTTCCTCTTCGGCTGAAAACGGCGGCTATTGAATCAATCAGTCATAGAGTTTTAAAATTATATGATTTCTCTGAACTTCGTGAGATAGGATAGCAGACCTCATCATATTGCTTAAGCCATAAAGTTTTGTCAGTCACCTCCAAACTTTAAAGGATGGTCGTAGGAAGAGTTTTCTCCCCTCCGCTCCACGACTACTGCAGCGTACATTAGGTGAAAGAGTTGGCCACCCATAAGGCAGGACGAAGTTTCCCCAAAGATATACAGAGAAGAGAGAGCTTTTCATCTTCTATGACATTTGGGCAGTCCTGTAAACAGTAGACTCACACTGAATGCCATACATCTCTGATATGAATAACTCATTGAGGGACATCACAATGCTGCGAGGTAAACATCAGTGATTGGCGTGCGGTTTGCCACAATTATTGCATGGCATGCTTTCGGCAATCGAACAAATGCAGTGGTTGCTGGCCCCATGCACGATCATTCGGAACACCGGTTTACCGAAGCCAATATGAGTATGCGCTGTTAAAATGATCGTTGCTGCGGCGGTATTTGCCAGCACTGCACGCTTTGCAGTGGTGATCATTCATCCACCGCTTTTAATGTGAGTACGCTTAAAGTCACAAAAATAGCATTGCATGCCATTTTCTGGTCAGCATCAGAAAAGATCTTTTATTTAGTTGTTCCCCGAATTGACCTCATAAGAGTTATTGTTATAAATGTTGTTCATTCCTCGTTGGTACAGTTATTCAAAAGCAATGGTTTTGTTCTATTCTCAAAAAAAAAGATAATTTTTCAAACTTTCAGGAAAGTTGAACCAGACCTCTTCGACAATATTTAACGTAATTTAAAACTCGCAAGGTTTATTTAGGCAAAGAAATGTTTGATATCCTCGGGACGCGGACTCATTCTCAGGACGGGAGACGATTCGTACTTCATCTGCTTAGCTTCCAAAGTTAGCAACAAATGGAATATATGTACATATATACGTAACGTGAGCAGTCCACTCAACGTCCCAAGCAGCGCTAGCCGACTCCTGGGGCTTTCAGCAATTCTCGTCTATTTTAGGTAAATTCGGGCGGAGAATTGAATTAGTTTTAGAATTGTCTGCGAGTATGAAAACGTTGTAAGCGAAACGTACTGCGAAATTCCAAATTTGATAGAAGCCTCCAAGCGGGCATTGCTATCTACTTCCAGTAACTGCCATTAAGCGAAGTTCACAGACTGTCATATGTAGTCGGCAACCATAAATTGGATATGTGTTCGGCAACGTTGAATATTCCTGTAATCTTTAAGGCAGAGCATGATAAATCTATGCGGGCCAGTGCGCGTGGATAGGATTTGAGACAGGACTTGTAGAAATGGTACGAGCTGAAAGTCTCTCTGAGATGCCTGCTCTCACAAGTCGAGGGGAATTTCAAAGCAGAAGCTAACAGCAGGTGCACAAATCTACATGCACGCTTGGTGAACGAATTAGTCAGAGCTTGCTGAGGCTGTGTTTATTGCGAATATTAATAAGACACTAGACTACCGGCTAAATGGTTGGCAGATTCGAACCCCCGTAAAACACTTTCTGCAAAGCGGTTAAAATTTCTTACTCATCTTAAAGTAGAAGGTATTAAGCACTTTCTGTGAAATTGCTTCAAACTCCAAAAAATTATCTTATGATTTTTGGAGGACTATCTCTTTGAAATTCTATAATGTTAATTTACTGCTCTAGTTGAGTCCGCTTGTAACAATAGCAGCTCGTCCACCTTACCTTATCAATGTCACCGGCCAAAAAAGGTTCGTTCCTTAAATTTTTTATTTTATTTTTATTAAATTCGACACAGTATTTCTTCTATATATATATTTTAATGTAATTATATACCCCATCTTAAGGTCTAATCGATTTGCGTTATTGAAGCCTCATCAGCGCTAGAACAACGACTGCTCTCGCCATCAGTGCGATACTTAATCGAGTCGATAATTTCCACATCGATGTCGCGTTCGCGATTACTGCCACCAAAACTCGCGCAATTATCCACCGAGGCTCGTCCATCGGAGTCAGCATCACAGTCGGGCTCAGATTTATTGTCATTATCATAACTGTTGCTACTACCGCCACCGGCAGCTGCTGCTGCATTCGAAGCAAGGAGATCGCGCGCCGCGAACTGACTATAAAGACGCGGCAAATGCTGCAGCATGTAGCTGGCGCTATTTTTCGTAAAAGGTTGATTTTCTTTAGCCTCACCCAAATCATAATATTTCGTGTAATTTTCAAATTTGCTAGCCATTGCTGAGGAGGTCAAATTGATGGCATCTAACGTATGACTCGCTGCGGAATTTGTGTCGTTTGCACGCGGTACGGGCACCGTGAACGCTGAACCCTGTCGATGCTTGTTCAGCAAACTGGCACCTGTGGCACTGCCACCGGATGACTCCGACTCACTGGTCGCATTGCTGTTATCGGCGCTGGTGAGCGGCGAAATATTTTCTTTTTTGCGATCATATATATGACCCGATACACGTAAATCGATGAAGAAGTGCAATGGGTCGATGCCGTAGGGTGGGTAGAGCGGTGGATACCACACAGGCGGAGGTGGCGGTAAGACCAAATCCTGTGGCGGCAGTGAAGCAGCGGGCGGAGTGTCCTGCAGCGCGGTATCCACTGCACCACCTCCACCGCCCGCTCCAGCACAATCAGCATTAGCAGCCGTGGCAGCAGTTGAGTCTGGTGTGGTGACGTTGCCTGCATCGCCCCTACCAACCTTAACATCTGTTGCATCTTTGGTGGCATCATCCATCTTGCGATATTTATTGGCTAAGTGGAAATATGGCTTATTTGTTAGTTCCAATGGCTTCTCCAAGCCAACAGACGCAGCGGCATTGCTTGCTAGCTGCTGTTGTTGTTGTTGTTGCTGCTGCAGCTGCTGTTTCTCCTCCGCCTCCTTACGCTCACGCAAGTGCTCATAATAGGGTCGGTGGTGAGCCCAAGTGCGCTTCCGTGGCCTGCGTGCCAACACCATCGATTGTTGCAGCTGCAGATTGCGCGCATTCTCGTTGTTGCGTGCCTGCACCAGTGAGCGTAGCATGTCACTGAAGAAAAAGTTGTTGGCACCCACCGGTGTGGAGTACAAGTAGGGAGGCGTGGCTGCCATCAGTCGGCTGACAAAGTCCTGATTGCGCATCTCATGAATATTCGACTTTCGCGGTGTGGCAGTGGATGCGGCACTCGTGGGCGAGGAGGACGACGAAGATGAGTTGGCTGTCGTGGTATCCTTTCCTGCGCATTTCTGTTGCTGTTGTTGTTGCTGTTGCTGCAAGAGTTGCTGGCGTTGATGTTGCTGCTGCTGCTGTTGCTGTTGGTGATGTTCATCCGACATGACCGCCTGCCGAGCAACTACAAGTCAAATAAGCTGTAGACGGAGAGAGAGATAGAGTAAAAGAAAGTAGATTTTAATGTTTGTCTTTACGAAACAAGCTGCACGTCTTAAGTGTCTTAAGTGTAGGAAATGCAAACACAATAAGAAACAATAAGACAATGTCATTTAAATGTTCTTCTCTTGTACTTTTCAGATTTGCTAGACAGTAAATGGAAACCTGTCGACAATGCCCACCCACGCGTTTGTTTGCATTTAGTCCCTAAGCTATTGCGGATTACAGCTGAGTGCCTGAACAAAGCAGATTGTTTCGTGTATTAAGTTGTTTTTGATTTCAATAAAATGCACTGTGAGATTTATTTACATATTTTGCAGGTGGGTGGTAGCAGTAGCTACATTCTAAGTATGCGGCAACCATTTGGTAATGCTCGGTCTTGATGCAAATCTTCATTTTGGTCGTAATTGTTTTGGGTAAAAATATCTAAAGGAGGGGGGTATGCACACATAAATACATATCAAATATTTAGTCAGTCGCTTCCCATTAGATATTAAAGAAAATCATAAGTTTTAAAAGAAAGTTTAGAATGAACTCAGGATCGGAAGATTCTTTAAGAGGCATTTTTTTTTCAAAAATGAAAAACTGTGACGAAAGTTAATTAATTTTGATAATCTTTATTATTATACATTATAAGTATTTTTTAAAGATAATTTCTTTCAAATAATGGACGTAACTGCGCTTGTGGTGGTCCATTTGGCACTTGGCCAATGATTCGAGTAATGTTGGCCTCGAATATCTCCGTCGTAGCCGGCCTATTCATGTAGACTTTTTCACTTTACATAGCCCCAAAGAAAAAAAGTCTAAAGGTGTTATGTCACATGATGTATGTATGTGGCCAACGCATTGTTCCGAAGAGTGAAATGAAGTGTTCACCGAATCATTCTCGCAGTAAATCAAATATTTCACGGACTGTAAGGCAAGTAACGCCATCTTTTTTGAATCAAATGCCGTCGAGACAACGGGCTTTAATTTCTGACATCAAATAGTCCGTTATCATGGCCATATCTAAACAAAAGCGTCAGCGTTGTCTGGCTGTCAAAAATTCTCATGCCCATACTAGGTGCACTCCCGTATTCCTCGGACTCGGACTAGTAAAACTGTCAAAAAATAAAAATTCGCTCAGAGCGAGAGAGTAACATTGAAAAGTACGAGATCGCTTTCTAGTAAAAAATGGTAACTTCTGTCAACTTCAACATAACCTCCAAATTTTGGTTGTAAATTTTTGCTTATTTTGTATAAAAACACACTCAGCTCACACATGTAAATAACCAAAAATACTTTCAAATTCATTAGAATCCACTTAAACAAGTAATTAAATAGTTTTCAACATGAATTAGCAGAGTGCACTTTTCTTTTGTTTACAATTTGGTTACCAAATACACTACAGCTGATCGTTTGACACATTTACCAGCAAAACTAAAACTGCCCTGTAGTCAAATGTACTAGTTGTAAACTACCTCACAACTAGTATGAACTGCATGCCCAACTAGTCAGCCAACTATCTTTTTTCCATGCAATCAACTGGTATTTTTAACACGGGGATGTCCTACGAGATGGCAATTGTCAGATTTCGGTCAGAAATATACCAGTCTCATACTAGTTCAAAATAGACAGAAAAATACTAGTATAATTATAGGCCAAAATGACTACTTTGGAAGTCAAAAAATAAAATAAATTCATGAATATACAATAAAAAACTTTTGATTAAGTACACTTTAATACATTACACATTTTTATGTAGTGTTAAATTTTTTGAGTATTTATTAAAAGGAAAAATAAATACATAAATATTTAAAACTTTCGAACATAAATTTAAATGCATTTTCGATTAAATTATATTAAAAGTAAAAGCTTGAATATGGAAAACATTTTAGTTAAAAATAAAAAGATACCTTAGTTAATTTTTGAGTGAACTATGTGAATAAAATTTTTTTTTAAGTAATAATTAGTGTTTAAAATTTGAGATTTGGATAAGAATAAAATAAATAAATAATTCGATCAGTTATTAAATATTCTTAATATGTGTCTATACTTTGGCTTGTTGATTGATAATTGAAATTAATCAAATAATTATATTTATCGTGTAATTAAAAAAAGTCAAAAATAATTGAAAATAATAAAAAATAATTAAATAATGATGTAATTAAAGTTAACGAATTAATTAAAATATTTTGTTTAAGTAATTAATTATTAATCATTAAGAAGGTGCCAATGTCGGTATTTAATCATTAAACGGTTATCCAAAAAAACATGGTTTAATTAATAATCATTATGAATATTAATCATTATTTAACAGGTATGGTAAAATGCGAGTACGTACTCGCTTTAACGGTTTACCATATACTCAAATAAAAGTTATAATATTTTGTGTACTCTATTGTATTAAACTGTCGAAGTCAAATAAAACTGGGCATGAATAAATCTTTTTGTACTTACTACAAGTCTGATCACTTTTGAACTAGTTCGGTTTCAGTCAGGAAATTCTGGTTGTAAACTAGTATTTTTCCTGACTAGTTTGGGGATTTACTGCAGGGTGGTAACTTCTGACAGAGAGAGAACCGTATTTACTCTCTTTTGTGTACTCTCAGTAGTCAGAGCACCGAGTACGGGATCGATTTCCAGTAAAATATGACTATTTCTGACTAGTCCGGACTCGTACCGGATCGCAACTACTATTTATGTGAATCATAATGAAACAACGCGGCGTCTACGCTGAGCTACGGTTGCCAGACGTACTGATTTTATCAGTACAGTACTGATTTTTCAACTCTTGTACTGATTATATTCATTTCTTCAATCAGTACGCTAATGTCCTGATTTTTTCAAAATTTGTACTGATTTGTATTGAATTTTCTATTCAAACAAAATACTTTAGTATTTTCTTAAGGTTTTTACATAACGTTGGAACTTTCTTAAACTGTACTGTAAAAAATAAGAAGAAAATAATTTAATTATAGTTGACATGTTTTAGATAATATGTATTTGATATGCCCAAGAAATTAATACAACAAAAAGATCAATCGTTTTATGGGCATATCGCCGAGTCGTTACCTACCAGTTGTGATAATATGATGGAGCTTAAATTATTTGTGTTGAGTGTTATTAGTTATCTCGAAAATAACTTTCAGTTTAATAACAATAAATTTCAATATTCGAATGGCTTTTGCCTATAACTTACAACGCCTTTTTCTCAATTTACTGACTTTGAAAGAGTTTTGCATACAAGACATAGAGTTAGATACCCTTTTTAGCGAATTCTTAGTCTTTCCCAGTTTTTGCGTAGTTGAAAAATTATTTAAGCCATGAGGAAATATAGATGAACTCCTTAAAAATTGGTACTTTTTCACAGTATTCCTGCGCAAAGAGAGAAACCGGCTTCTAATTAAAATTTTTGAAAGTGAACTTTAAACTAAAAGTGATTTTAAAATGAAATGTATGAAATTCTTTGACTATTTAAACACTGAAAATGGGAATGATCTCATTATTGCTATTCAAAAAGTCATAAATATAAAATAATTTATTAAAATGAATAACGCTTTTATTTTTTATGAACCATATTTTATTTATATACCAAAATATGGTTAAAAACAAGAACTCAGACGTTTTAAATTATTTTCTGTTACTTACATTCATAATTTTGCTTTGAATGAGAATATACTGAAATGTACTGATTTTTTTAGCATGAAAAAGTCTAATATACTGATTTCGCGCATAAAAAATCTGGCAACCCTAACGCTGAGCGGCTGGATAATCCGATTTTGAAGGAAGTTAGGAAGTGAAGTTGGTTGCAGAAAACGGCTAAACTGTAA
>NW_023458567.1:20231881-20235273 GCF_013731165.1 Rhagoletis pomonella | reverse complement strand
GCCCATTTGTGAACATGCAGCTAAAGTGGGCCTTCCTTACAACCCTCAATGTAGCTGTAGTCTTGAGGGAAATAAAGAAACGGTCCTACAATATCTTTGCGAGTCCCCAGCATTGGCACGAATAGGGCATAACACACTCGCGAGTTTTTCCATCCGAAATCTTTGGGAGATCTCCAAATTCACTATTACTAACCTAAATAGATTCATCGGAAAATCGAGCCCAACGAATCGTGAAAGCAGATAAAATAAAAATAAAATGGTGCTACCAGCAGTAATTGGGTCCTGGGCATGTACTCAGCCGTCGTTTCTACCAACCAACCAAGATATTTTTCACATGTTATCCATTTTTTATCACCTGCTTAAACAGCAGTTCGCAGGTGGAATCTCTGTTTATAAAAACGTTCGGTTAATTTACGAGGCACCCAGGCATCGATATTTTTTGTCGAGATTTTCCTGATCGACATCCAGCGACCGTTCTTCTGCAGTTCTTTATGACGCAGTACCCGCTTTATAAACAGATTTTTAACTGCCTGCGTTGTTTTCCTCCCTTTCCAAATATAAGGACTTTAATCATCGTCCCTTTTAGTTTAGTTAGATTTGCCAAACTAAGGATACCTCTATGTGGTTAAATTTATTGGAACTATTTTCAGGGCTCTGCAATAAGTTGGAATGTATAAAAGGAAACCACACAGCTAGGTTTCTATTCTATCCAATATCAATTTTTATTACGTTTGAGACTTATTTGTTCCGGAAATCCAAACACTTTTTATAAAATATTTCTGTATAAACTTCTTCTTCCTACTTCTTTAAAGAAGTGGACTTTTTCACTCTTATTTTTTTTGCTTTATTTAACTCCTCTATTTGAATTTTATTGGCTTTTTAATGCACAGTCCTTATACTTTTAATCTCAATGGTTTTTGCTTTGGTTATCCTCGCAACTATTTATGAATTTTCACTTACATTCACCACCAAAACTATCGCAAAAATTTGCAGCACACACAGAAATTGGTAATCCATTGTCCAATATTGTGCTGTGGTGGAAAAGGCATAGGATTTATATCCTTAGAGTTGATATTGTTTCTCGTCCCTTTACTTTAATCGTCACGGACTCCGAAATTGTTTCCGAAAACCGACGCGTGCTATTCGAATGTTTAAAGCAAACTGTTGAGCCGCTGAGGCGGGTATTTGGCATAAAACTTTGCTATTTTTTCGTGCCTTTGTGGCAAACAAATGCGTTTTCAGCCCAAATGCTGGTGGGCTAGGCGGCACTTAGTTGGCCCACCACCCGCGCACGAATCGTTGCAGCCAAGTGAAACATGACACTTACAAGAAAACAACAATTCAACAAAAGAAAAAAAAAGAAATAAACATTCGTATGTTTGTACATTTGTGTGCGTACAAATGAAAACAGAAGCATTAAAGAAAATGAAATGAAACCGAAATTTGCGTAATGTTTTTAGCAGCTGGAGCTTCTCTGTGTGAGTTGGTTCGTTGCAAGTGATCGCTGAGTGGCAAAATGTGCTCCGATTGAGGCGCGTCTGTGAAGTACTACTTATGCTGACTTTAGTCAGTTTATACGTATGTATGTGCATAGGTTTGGGTATTAACAAAAATCACTTCAACAGCTGTTGCTACTGTTGGACTCAGTCAGCTGGCTTTGGCACGCGTGTGTGCAGCAGTAACGCCCCATAGGCATCGCCAAAGTTCGGCAGGGCATAGCAGTTTCCTGTCTACGGTAGGCATATCAAAGTAAAGATCAATGGGCTTTAATTTATATACACAACGGATGATATTCAAATTAAATCATTTTGGATGATTTAAGTTGGCTTGGCACGGAAGACAACTTTTCATATACTTACATATATTTATGTTATAAAACTAAAGCGCAACTAACAACTACCTTAAGTAAACAGAAGTCAAAACTAATTTGTGATACTTCAGATAATCTCTGCAAGACTTGGTTAGGTGAATTAAAAAATCTTTTTATTTGGACATACGATGACCAACACACATACATACAAATAACATTATATTATAATTTAAAGTTAATTTAAAGAATCCTGGAATAAATCCTGGAATTCTTTTGGATAACTGCAAACAGTGGTGGCCACATAATTAGGGTCACTACTTCTTTATAAGTTCTAACCATTTATTTTTTCTTTATTTTTAAATTATTTGTTTACAAAATAATAGTAGTTTTTAACACAACGAAAGCCAAGTAACTCAAACTTTCAACCCTTTCACAAGAACTATAAATTATCGCCCAATTAAAAAAATTTTCATCAAAATTTCTAAAAAACTTCTGGAATGCAGTTTTATAGTTTATTCAATTTTAATACATTGTGCAAGTTTTAAAATTTTTTCGTGACGGTGTTGCTTATTTTCTTCCATATAAAAAAAGTTCGAACATACTTTGTATAGAAAACAAGTAAGAAAGTCTAAGTTCGGGCGGAGCCGAACATTAAATACCTAGCGCAAGTATTAAATATATGTTTTTTCAACTTTCCGAAAGCTACCGTTACATGGTAAGCCGGCGTGTATAAATTTTAAGTAAACTAGCGTCTTTAAATTTCGAAATATTGAAGTTTCAAGCATTTCTGAAATTTACCGTTATATGAAAGGCGGCCTCAATTTAGTCAGATTTCAATAATTTTCAACGTTTTGCTTCTATGTGGCAGGCATAATAACCACACCGAGTTTGGTACAAATTGGTAGAACGGTTACCGAGTTACATATATGTGATCATAAGTGGGCGGTGCTACGCCCATTTTTCAAAATTTTATCCTAAACGTATTTCTTGGTAAAGAATTGTTGCAAGCATCAATTTTGAATAAATCAGCTTTAATATTTAGTGATTTATCGAAGATTTTGCATTTCCCTAAATTACCGTTATATGGGATGTGGGCATGGTTATCGTCCGATTTTTAAAATTTTCAGCCATTTGGTATGCTGCACCAAGGCCAACAACTGTGCCAAGTTTCGAAATTGGTGCAGCGGTTACCAAGATATACACATGTAACCGTAAGTGGGCGTGGCTACGCCCATTTCCCAAAAATGTATAATATTCTTATTTTTCGTCTGAAAGTTTTTGGTAATATCAATTTTGAGTGAATTATCTTCAGTAGTTACTAAAATATCGCAGTTTTCGTATTTCAGAAAATTACCGTTATATGGGAAGTGGGCGTGGTTACAGTCCGATTTCTCCCATTTTCAATACCAACCTACCTAGAATAAATGGAAACCTACATACCTAATTTCGTTGAGATATCTAAATTTTTGCTCGAGCTATCGTGTACACGGACGGACGGACAGACAGACAGACGGACGGACATACAGACATGGCTTAATCGACATCTCTATTCATTCTGAGCATTTATGTATACATTTGTCTA
>NW_023458567.1:20228368-20231781 GCF_013731165.1 Rhagoletis pomonella | reverse complement strand
TAGACAAATGTATACATAAATGCTCAGAATGAATAGAGATGTCGATTTACCATGTCTGTATGTCCGTCCGTCTGTCTGTCTGTCCGTCCGTCCGTGTACACGATAGCTCGAGCAAAAATTTAGATATCTCAACGAAATTAGGTATGTAGGTTTCCATTTATCCTAGGTAGGTTGGTATTGAAAATGGGAGAAATCGGACCCACTTCCCATATAACGGTAATTTTCTGAAATACGAAAACTGCGATATTTTAGTAACTACTGAAGATAATTCACTCAAAATTGATATTACTAAAAACTTTCAGACGAAAAATAAGAATATTATACATTTTTGGAAAATGGGCGTAGCCACGCCCACTTACGGTTACATGTGTATATCTTGGTAACCGCTGCACCAATTTCTTCGAAACTTGGCACAGTTGTTGGCCTTGGTGCAGCATACCAAATGGCTGAAAATTTTAAAAATCGGACGATAACCATGCCCACATCCCATATAACGGTAATTTAGGGAAATGCAAAATCTTCGATAAATCACTAAATATTAAAGCTGATTTATTCAAAATTGATGCTTGCAACAATTCTTTACCAAGAAATACGTTTATGATAAAATTTTGGAAAGTGGGCGTGGCACCGCCCACTTATGATCACATATATGTATCTCGGTAACCGTTTTACCAATTTGTACCAAACTCGGTATAGTTATTGTGCTCGCCACATAAAAGCAAAACGTTGAAAATTATCGAAATCTGACTAAATTGAGGCCGCCTTTCATATAACGGTAAATTTCAGAAATGCTTGAAACTTCAATATTTCGAAATTTAAAGACGCTAATTTACTCAAAATTGATACACCCCGGCTTACCATGTAGCGGTGCTTTCGGAAAGTTGAAAAAACATATATTTAATACTTGCGCTGGGTATTTAATGTTCGGCTCCGCCCGAACTTAGACTTTCTTACTTGTTTTCTATACAAAGTATGTTCGAACTTTTTTTATATGGAAGAAAATAAGGAACACCGTCACGAAAAAATTTCCAAAAAATTAACTCGAATTCCCAGCCGTTTAAAACTTGCACAATGTATTAAAATTGAATAAACTATAAAACTGCATTCCAGAAGTTTTTTAGAAATTTTGATGAAAATTTTTTTAATTGGGCGATAATTTATAGTTCTTGTGAAAGGGTTGAAAGTTTGAGTTACTTGGCTTTCGTTGTGTTAAAAACTACTATTATTTTGTAAACAAATAATTTATAAAAATAAAGAAAAAATAAATGGTTAGAACTTATAAAGAAGTAGTGTCCCTAATTATGTGGCCACCACTGTATACGCGTTTGTAGTTATCCAAAAGAATTCCAGGATTATTTAAATTAATTTCAAATTATAATTTAATGTTATTTATATGTATGTGTGTTGGTCATAGTTTGTCCAAATAAAAAGATTTTTTAATTCACTTAACCAAGTCTAGAGAGATTTTCTGAAGCGTTACAAATTAATTTTGACTTTTGTTTATTTAAGGTAGTTGTTAGTTGCGCTTTAGTTTTACAACTTAAATATATGTAAGTATATGAAAAGTTGTCTTCCGTGCCAAGCCAACTTAAATCATCCAAAATGATTTAATTTGAATATCAACCGTTGTGTATATAAATTAAAGCCCATTGATCTTTACTTTGATATGCCGACCGTAGACAGGAAACTACTATGCCCTGCCGAACTTTGGCGATGCCTATGGGGCGTTACTGCTGCACACACGCGTGCCAAAGCCAGCTGACTGAGTCCAACAGTAGCAACAGCTGTTGAAGTGATTTTTGTTAATACCCAAACCTATGCACATACATACGTATAAACTGACTAAAGTCAGCATAAGTAGTACTTCACAGACGCGCCTCAATCGGAGCACATTTTGCCACTCAGCGATCACTTGCAACGAAGCAACTCACACAGAGAAGCTCCAGCTGCTAAAAACATTACGAAAATTTCGGTTTCATTTCATTTTCTTTAATGCTTCTGTTTTCATTTGTACGCACACAAATGTACAAACATACGAATGTTTATTTCTTTTTTTTCTTTTGTTGAATTGTTGTTTTCTTGTAAGTTTCATGTTTCACTTGGCTGCAACGATTCGTGCGCGGGTGGTGGGCCAACTAAGTGCCGCCTAGCCCACCAGCATTTGGGCTGAAAACGCATTTGTTTGCCACATAGGCACGAAAAAATAGCAAAGTTTTATGCCAGATACCCGCCTCAGCGGCTCAACAGTTTGCTTTAAACATTCGAATAGTACGCGTCGGTTTTCGGAAACAATTTCGCAGTCCGTGACCATTAAAGTAAAGGGACGAGAAACAATATCAACTCTAAGGATATAAATCCTATGCCTTTTCCACCACAGCACAATATTGGACAATGGATTACCAATTTGTGTGTGTGCTGCAAATTTTTGCGATAGTTTTGGTGGTGAATGTAAGTGAAAATTCATAAATAGTTGCGAGGACAGCCAAAGCAAAAACCATTGAGATTAAAAGTATAAGGACTGTGCATTAAAAAGCCAATAAAATTCAATTAGAGGAGTAAAATAAAGCAAAAAAAATATGAGTGAAAAAGTCCACTTCTTTAAAGAAGTAGGAAGAAGAAGTTAATACAGAAATATTTTATAAAAAGTGTGTGGATTTCCGGAACAAATAAGTCTCAAACGTAATAAAAATTGATATTGGATAGAATAGAAGCCTAGCTGTGTGGTTTCCTTTTATACATTCCAACTTATTGCAGAGCCCTGAAAATAGTTCCAATAAATTTAACCACATAGAGGTATCCTTAGTTTGGCAAATCTAACTAAACTAAAAGGGACGATGATTAAAGTCCTTATATTTGGAAAGGGAGGAAAACAACGCAGGCAGTTAAAAAATCTGTTTATAAAGCGGGTACTGCGTCATAAAGAACTGCAGAAGAACGGTCGCTGGCTGTCGATCAGGAAAATCTCGACAAAAAAATATCGATGCCTGGGTGCCTCGTAAATTAGCCGAACATTTTTATAAACAGAGATTCCACCTGCGAACTGCTGTTTAAGCAGGCGATAAAAAATGGATAACATGTGAAAAATATCTTGGTTGGTTGGTAGAAACGACGGCTGAGTAAATGCCCAGGACCCAATTACTGCTGGTAGCACCATTTTATTTTTAATTTATCTGCTTTCACGATTCGTTGGGCTCGATTTTCCGATGAATCTATTTAGGTTAGTAATAGTGAATTTGGAGATCTCCCAAAGATTTCGGATGGAAAAACTCGCGAGTGTGTTATGCCCTATTCGTGCCAATGCTGGGGACTCGCAAAGATATTGTAGGACCGTTTCTTTATTTCCCTCAAGACTACAGCTACGGCACCGAGGGTTGTAAGGAAGGCCCACTTTAGCTGCATGTTCACAAATGGGC
>NW_023458567.1:20222397-20228268 GCF_013731165.1 Rhagoletis pomonella | reverse complement strand
ATAATTTTTGCGCAAAGCCTGAAATTTGGGTTTATATGCTGTTTGTTCAGTAATCAGCTATATTTTCATAAAAAATAATATAAATTAAGTAAACTAAAGAAGAATAGCCAAAGCTTGTTCAAAAGTCGCGTCCCAGTTTTTATTTGGTTCACTGTATGTATAAAAGTTCGACTTTGCCGGAACATAGACTTTTTTGCTTGTTAAAATAAATTTTGTACTTTAAAATTAAATTGCTTGAGGTAGTAGGGATATGTGTTATGATATCGAGTATAAAAAAAAATTATATACGCACTGAACGAATCTTCCCAGTTCTCTGAAAGTTATTGTTTCCCCTTAATCGGTCCGTAAGAGGAGCATAAGCAATTTAAGTAAGGGGGGACGAAGACCCATGTTCCTATGCCACACTCTCTAGTTGAGTGTTAAACGATGACTTATCTTGGGGACCTGCGGACTTCCAGAAAATTGGGGGGTCTAGTTGCTGGTCTAGTGGCTATGGCTACCAGTATCCTAATTTGTATTCAGCCTCATGGCCTAAAATTTCCCCTCGACTAGTGTGTTAAAAGAGAAAAAACTTGGCAGCACTGCATAGTTTTCGACGATTTTAGTCGTTTACTTATTTCAGCACGCAGTCGGCAATGCCAACGATGTCGAGTCGCACAATTTAACCTAATTTGTGACTTAAGGCCTCGCCTTTGCCGCAAACAAAACGGCTCAATTTGATTGGTCAAAAACTAGCTGGTTTGAATTCGTTCCATACATTTTTATTGTTGAGAGTTGGGCGAATTTTATCAGTTGCGGCAATGCGTGCGTGGCCAATGTGGCGTCTTCTATTCAAAATCACAGATTTAACTTGGACGTCAGTCAAAAGCAAAATTGTGACGCAGAAAACAATTTCTATCTGGCGAGGCCTTTACGCAATGAGTCTGATTATTAATAGTGATTAGTCTTAGTATACAGAAAAGCGCAGACAACATCCGAATTTACTTTTTTGACATGAACATTTCGAAGTAATTGGCAAATTTGCTCTAATGTGTATATCAATTTATGAAAACAAATCAAATCTGCATAAGCGGGAAATAAAAAATTCTGCTAATAGACTCAGTAGCCGACAGTCAGTAACCAGTAGCCTACGTACTGCGAATTTTAGTATATCGTCGATGTTTTTGCAAAACCGCCAGTTGCAAAACCGCCTAAATCGCCGTTGTGGCAAAAATGAGATGCGGTAACCCTGAACTCCAGGCATCGAGATTTATGCATAAAAATTGTTAAATCGTTATTAAAATAACAGATTTGTAAAATAATAGCTAGAGAAAATACCGCCTATCCAGGCAATGCCTTCAAAGAACAAACCGTTTTTTTCGCTCTCATGTAAAATTTTAGTGCCGTAAGATACACGGTTTTGCAATTGAGCGATGGGGCGGTTTTGCAAAAACATCGACGATATGGTTGCTCATCGGCCTATCAGTCGCCATACACAATATTTATTGCTGAGTTAATGATAGAGAATATGTATTTATCAGCCGGTTTACCTATTTTAAAGGCAACACTTCACAACTCACCCACACCAATGCACGCTTTTAACATTCCTTATCATCTGTCGCGACTCGGTTGCAACAACTGGTTTTCTACCCGCTTTCGAGGGTATTTTCAATATAAATTTAATAATTTGTTTCACAGTTAGTTTATTTATTAGTTTATTTCATACAAAGTTTATTACAAAAGCATTATAGTTTCTGTTTATAGATTAACATGAGTATAAAATACTAAAAATACTTCACAGCGAAGTTAAAACATAAACAAAAAATATATGTACTGTGATTTATTGAAAGAAAAAAAATTACTTCACCTCAAAAAAAAAAAAAATACTTCTGATATGTTTTAAAAACTTAAATAGCTAACTTTAGATATCGTTTAAATGATTTTAAAACTATGGACATTCTTTGCTTTGCAGTTTTTTCAATAACGAATATAAAAATACCTCAATTAGTAAATACTTTTGTTTTAAATGGAACGTACTTAAAAATAGGCGTCAATTCTGAAATGCGTTTTTATCAACTAATACATAAATTAATATCTGCTTTAGATTTAGCTCTAAAACGATTAAAAAGAAATACACTGAAAAATAACTTACTTTTTTTCTAATATAATTTAAATAATTCACGCTTCTTTAAACGCGCTATCAAAATAGCGTTTGTATGTCAAATTTGGCTTCATTTAAATTGCTTACATTTACTATCTACTAAAAGAAAAGGGCTCCCAATAAGGATAATATGTTTTTAAACTGTCATGATAAATATATTAAAATATTAGGTGTGGTCCACAAGCTATTCATAGTCTAGTTACACATACAGCTGCGTTCCACCAATAAATTTACCAGTAAAGAGAGAGAAAAACACTGCTGTCAAAATGACAGAAACTAATACAAGCTTTAATGGAAAAATTTTTGTGTGAAGAAAAGTGTTTGTCTAATTTTTATGTAAGGAGCGTAATTTGCGTTTCTTTGCTTTACTCTCGCAGCTTTTCTTCGAGTAGCAAGTGCAACAATCCTATTATTAGTTAGCAATTGTGATTTTGGAGAGTTTTATGTATAAATGATACCGACACGTTTCAAACAGGTTTTAACTATTATGATAAGCGAGCAACTTTGGAGACAAAAAACGCTGCCGTCCATCTCGAAGCACCCTTCTTGTACTATGTATAATATTTTTAAGGTATCAAATAAGTTCGGTTGCAATAAATTATACACTTTTCTATGTCGAAATTTGTGTATACACAAACCTCTATAGGCACTTTGGTGCTCAACACATTGAAAACTTACAGCTAGAAAAATAGAGTAGTATAACTGATTATTGTTCAGTTGTTCATGTGCGTCTAAGTATAGAATGTTCGATACAGCAGCATTCTAATTAAATACCATGATAGTAAACATGCTATGAAATTTCGCTTATCCACTAAAAGATGGTTAGTTGTAATAAATATACGCAATAGATGCATATAAAATTGAATTAATTGAATTCCTGGCGGGGAAAATAGGCCGGCATGAGTACATGTATCAACACACCAGTCATCATTAGCGAAAAGTAAAGTATAACAGCGATCCACCAGAGTATTTTTTCCCATCGGCGGACCTCCAAATTTCTTAGCACACCTATACCCACTAGCAGGCCTGCCACGGCACCGGACAAATGTGCTATGTAACCGATTTGATCGTGCTGATCTGTCAAATGACGATAAACTGAAGTACCCAAATCCGTAAAGCAAAATATGAGAAATACAAATAACTGCACAATGGCGTATTCCATTTCCTTGTAGTTCTGTGTTTGGCAAGTAATAAAGCAATATAAAAAAATAATACAATTCTCGCCGTAGCTCAATTTCTGCTATCTTACCAAAATGATGGTGGCAATGTGCGCCGTAATCAAAGCATAAACACCACCAGAAGCACCAGCTAAGAAAATCCTTGGACTTGTTAAAGAGGTGCCCATCGAACCAGCCAGTACGCCAGCCAAATAAATTAAGGCCACACGCCACCAGTGATGGACGAGCTCCAAAGCGACACCCAAGAATATTTGTATAACCAGATTCATGAAGAGATGCATTAAACCGACATGCACGAACATGTAAGTGACAAAACGCCAAGCCTCGTAACGTTTGTAGGGATTGTAGATGAATATTGTCGCGGCAGGACCATTAGTATTCTCACCAATGTTGGCAGTGTTGTTGGGATCATCTCTGATTGAAAAAATAGGAATATAAAGATTAATTTGCACTCAAGTCTACTCTTGTCAGCTGCAATTAAACTCACTGAAAATGTATAACATCTACCAAGAAGAACAAAATTTCGATTATAGAGAACATAACCATAGTTAGTGGGGGTGGGCAAACGGACATTTGCTTTTCGTAGACACCATCTGTATGATAGAAGTGAAAAAAAACACAATAAGTAATTCCGAATAATTTAATATTTGTAGCTCATCCTTAGCCTACCCAATTGATCGCCTTCGATTGCTTTTGGCGGCGGCACAACCAACCGACAATACTTGGTCAATATATTTCTTATCATCCATTTATGCGTTTGAGACATCCGATAGAATTCTTCAAAATCCAAACGACCATCATTGTCATCATCTGATTTTTGTAAAATTTGCGCAGCAATATAATCAGGAATATCACTGCAGAGACCAGCATTGATAAGACCTTTGAGTTCGTGTATGCCAATGTAGCCATCGCCATCGGCGTCATGCTGGAAATGAATGGAGAAAAAATGTTTAATGAATAATAGTGTATCATGAAGCAATAAATATACATACATCTTATGTAAAAGTATGGATGCAAACTTACACTATCCAAAAATCTACCACCATTTAGGAGCATTCAGGCCAAACTTATATTTGACGAAGAATGGACCAAAGAGAACGGCTTAGGAGTAAACACAAGCAAAATAAACACCCGGTTGGAATGTAAAACAAAGCGCGCAATAATATGCCCTACAGGTTTATTGATTGCTCTCGTATGACTCCTCCAACTTAAATGCCAGCAAGCGCGTAGCCACTTTTGCTTGTATCTAAGGCGCTTCTACTGTCTGAAAGGTGGGATATGCCAACTTGTCCATATCCACACACTGGACAAATATCAGCAATTTCAGGATTCCGCCTAATACTGTAGGAGTTAAGCCAACTGCAATAACCAAGTTGAGTTATGTCAAAGTAACTCTTGTTTTTTTTTTTATGCGGCGAAACCGGGTCTAAACGGCCTCCACAGACAAGGTTATGCCTCGCAGTGGTAACTGCGATAGCCTCACGGAAACTATTGTTCTTGCCGTCCAACTATAGCTCTCGGCTCAACGGGCTTCGTAGATGCTAGTGTCCGAATGACTAAATTGTTCCTAACATGCTGTGACAGTGTAGCTCTATAAGACTGACGTTATCTTACCATGGTATGCAGGTTTTACTCTTAGCAGATTGACTGGGGGAGACCCGGTCTAGGACCGTCACATCAGCACATACCCTAGACAATTGGACATCTGCGAACAGGAGTAATCACAAGACAACATCCTACGTTTACTCGAGAAAGTCGGGTGCCTTTAATTAGCTGGATTTTGTCATATGCAACTTTTTAGCTGACTGTCGCAGATCTATAAACAGGATGGGAAAGCATAGTTATATACCATGCCCTCCGTTTGAGCTGACACATTTTTTACCACTTGACAAGCCGATCTAAACAAATCTATTTAAACAGCTCGAAAATAGCAACAATCGGCCTCATTGCGAGAGTCGTGTCGAATGCAAGTCGTTTTTCTACAGTCGAATCGTATCGAAAATTTCACGTCATTGCCACTCGACTAGTGTATTAAAACGGAAAAACTTGGCAGCACTGTATAGTTTTTTACGATTTTCGTCGTTTACTTATTTAAGCACGACAACAGGCAATGCCAATGTTGTCGAGTCGTACAATTTGGCCTAATTTACGGCTTACGCAATGAGGCTGAATATTGTTAAAAATGCAAGGAATTCAGTAGCTGTCATAGTCAAGTTAATTGCTTATCAATCGCAACAATTCTAAACTTGTCATTGGTAATGTGGAAGGAAAAAAAGGATATATATTCTCAAGCCAGAGAAAAAACTGTGCTACTTAGATGACTTTTACAGGCCAATCACTTTCCTCAGACCTAAGGTCAAGACTCTCGAATAACTACATCTCGCTCCACCTAGAAGACACCAGCCTCGTGAAGTCTACCAAATCGGATTACAAATACAGGGTTTTCAAATATCTCGACTCCTGCGCCACCTATCGGATTAATTCATCTTTCGTATTGCATTGTCATCTAGTTCTGAGCCAACTGTGAAGTTTAAAGTCTCTAGGTCATCCGGA
>NW_023458567.1:20216160-20222297 GCF_013731165.1 Rhagoletis pomonella | reverse complement strand
GGTATAAACATTTAAGAGTCCCTGTCGGAAAACGCACTAGTGACGAACTGGTTGGTTCTGTACTATAGCATTTAGAACCATAACTAGTGCGCGTTATTTATCTTTTGCATGCTAGCAACTAGCGAATTTAACATGGCCATGTCCTACGAAGTGCCAATTGCCCCTCGCTGCATCCCTTTTTCGATAGTTCCGAATTAAATAGTCCTAAATTCTACAGTTCAGAACCAGTTCTATAAGCGACAGACGAAAAAATTATAATTTTTTTTCTTTAATACATTAACATTAATAATAACACCACCCACTGCAAAAACGCGTTTTTTTAGCAGCCTCAAAATTGCACTTTGTTATATTAGAATAGAATGGGCTATAGAACTGCATACTTAGAATTTTTCTGAAAAATCTGATTAGAAAGTTGCAAACTAGTGTGCATTGAATTTTCCTGAGCTTTGCACACATTTTAGAGATTTTATTTTTATGTTTTTTGTTGGAGTATGAAATATATACGTATAAAAAATTTGCGAAAAAGATTAGAATAAAGAAATAATTTTGTCCTCATTTGTAATAATTTTGTTTTTGTTGTTTTTGAAAAAATCCCCTCAAATGACAAAACGGTTTAAGCTTAAAAAATCTGCATTAAAATATTAAAAATTAAAAAAAAAAAAAATTGAACGGAATCTTAATGATGAGATTTTTGATGCTGTTTTTTTAACTTTTTTTTTTGGTATAAGAAAACCTTTAATCACTGAGCCTAAACTCTTCTGATTTAGACTTAAGAGGTGTCGGTGGAAAGGTATTTTCTCATTATTTGTATTTCTTTGCTAATAAACTCATTCAAAGGATGAAAGAGAAAGGTAGGATGAACGAACGACGTTCAAAGTTGAATGTAGATGTGTTGGTATTTGAAAAAAAAAAATTGGGACACAAATGATTTTTTTTTTGACAGAAATAAAAACAGTGTGAAAATACCTTTCTACTGAGATCCCATAAGTCTAAATCAGAATAGTTTTGGCCCAGTTATTCAAGTTTTCGTAAATCAATATCTGCAAAAAGTAAAAAAACAGCATCACTAATCTCATTCTTACGATTCCGTTGAAAAGATTTTTAAATATTTTTATGCAAATTTTTTAAGCTTAATCTGTTTTGTCATCTGAGGGGACTTTTTTCAAAAAGTTTTTTACGAAACTATTTTTATTCATAAAAAACTCCATTTTTGGAGGTATTTTCAAATCGGTCCAGCTCACTTAAATCTTAATATTTTTCCCAAATATTTTGGTGAACGTCTTAAAATATAATAAATTTTATATTCCCGGCGGAAAAACTGCAACTTTTTTTGGTGATGCAGTCTAATGTACATTCGTGACAAATAAAAAAATTTTTTTTTTTTCATTCAATACGCATTCTACTATGCAAAACAAAAAAATATACATAAATAAATTGTGGTTGAAAATTTACAGAGCATGTATTTTTAGATTGTATAGAAGAACCTAATCATAGTTTTTACCTGTAAGGCTAGGTTATTTTTACAACTTTAAAAGACTAAAATCGGAAGGAGACGCGTGGCCGCCGTTTGGCTTAGTACTCCCAGAGGGGCCGCATCACGAAAAGAGCCTAGGGGCCAGAGTTCTTTAAATCTTCACCTGAAAGAGGCCGCTGTTATCAAGCAGTCGATATCGAGTACAGAACCGAGGGTTCCTTGTGGTGGCTTCAAGTAAAAGATCAAGGTCATGGTTTTTGTTAGATAATGAGCTAAACTTTCATAAAAAAATAAACAAAAGAAAAATAGCCAAAAATTGTTAACATGTCGCATTCCTATTTACATTTTAGCTACTGTACATGATTCAATAATGAAAGGTTTTGTAAGAAAAACTTTCTCTCGCTCTAATTTTATCAATGACACTCCCACCCTACTCCTAAAAACAAAAACAGTGATATTTCTTTTCCAAATTTCTTTGCATGTTTTAAGAACATTTTTAAATTGTTAGTAGTGAAATTTTTACTTTTTAAATTTGAAGAAATGTTTGTTCTGCATTCGCTGGCGCCAACAAGACAAAATGGGTGAGAATCGTTGGACTACAGAAATTCAATGTTAAGAGACGAAATTCCCTTAAATGCCGAAATGTATTTGTCGATATTCGTGGAGACCTCTTGATTCTGCCAAGTCGCTGTAAAGTAAAGCGTTCAATGAGCCAACGAAGGTATTTAGGTATTGTACTCCACGACACAATCCTGGTGTCTCCGAATGAGATTTTGACGCAATATAACATTGCCAAACCGCATCCATAGGCCCAATCGTCACACGACAGCTCGGTTTAGTCAATGGCGCGATGTAATTGCACACTTAAAAGGTGTACGCACGAGGCGAATGTTGGCTGGCGACCAACTTTATTGAAAGCGATTAGCTGAAAGTAGAATGCAAAGTTGAACAATACAAACGCCTTTTTATGGCGAATATTTTAATATTTTTTTATATTTTGATATTTTTAGTCATTCAAAATTTTTTTCGTGCAACCCGGCGGGAGTTGAACGCAAAAGTTGCCTGAAAAATCGCCTCGTGCGAAAGCCCCATTACGCCACTTCTCATTTGACGATGTAGATCACGTTCCCTATCTCAGTCGTTCAGTAGCTGCGTGCTCTGAGTTCGTCCGGCACCAATCGCCAACTGCGGCTGTGCAAGCCAGTGTTGAATATTTTCCCCAGAACATAAAAAGTGCGACATCAAAGAATTCGAAACAATCGAGCCAATCGCGAAAGAAACGTAAGCTCCAAATTTTTTTATTTGCCGTTTTTTTGTTTAATAAATATTGCATATTTTCCGCAAACAAATAGCTTCTTCATGTCCATCAACTGGCAAACAAATACAACAAAAAAAAGCTGAAAGTGGACCATCCATTCTCGAGTTATGCGCCATCTGACGTACGCAAGTTTGGTATAAACATAGAAATATTTATTTTTAATAACAATAGGGGGTTATATTCGATGTAAATAAGCTTGTTTAAATTAAATAATTAAATCAAATTCGTTTTTGTTTTAAAATACCACCATTCACTATTATCCACACGTTTTTATAGAATTTAGCTCCCATTTTAGGAAGTGTGATTGAATTCTTCCCCTTTTTTCTTCTGCTTCCAAAAACCATCCCTGTGGGTGGGAGTGCCAAATTTTAGAAAAAAGCTACTTACAAAACCTTTAATAATTGAATCATGGCTACTGTATATGTAATATTGTTATGAAACTTACGAGCAGAGATTTTAAAAGTACATAGTTGAAATAATAATTGAATCCAAATTCAAATACCTTATATAAAAAAGTAAAAAGTACTTAAATAAAAAATACAAATACGTATTTTATATTTGTATTTTAAATAATTGTAGAAACACTCTAAGGCCCACTTGCAGAACAGCACGTTATCTATTTAACTCGAAGTTTAGTGGTTAAATTGATAAATTTGCTTGCACAATCAATGGTTAGGAGTAAAATTATAGTTAAATCGTTAAATATTTAGCCCAGCAATTTTCGAAGGTTAACTTCCTAACTCTACGTATGTCATTTCTGTCAATAACAAGAAAAAATAAATTGAGATTTCAAAAATATTTTTGAAAACATATGTACATACATACATACATACATATTCACGTATTCATTATTCCGCCTTCAGTTCTGAGGTTTTGGTCAGTCTGGTGTAAAAAATATATGCGATTAAAATGCACCAACCGTGTTAGTAGTCCATCCAATTAAGAGAACTCTCGGAAGTGCCGCTGGCTTATTTAAAAAGTGTACCTATTTATGTATGTACGTATGTATGGAAGTGTTTGAAATTCTATATTCAAATGTAAATAAACGTCAAAAAAAAGAGAGTGGTGCCTACTTAATTTAAAAATCCCTCGGGTTACTTAACGCTGGGCCAGTTTTCAACGCTGCAAGACAATGTCTGGTTAAGGAATATAACAATTTAACTCTGAGCTACTTATCTCTCTATTTATACATTTACCTCTAGATGTTCTGCAAGTGGGCCTAAGGCCCACTTGCATAACAGCAGGTAATCTATATAACTCGAAGTTTACCGGTTAAATTGATAAATTGGCTTGCACAATCAATGGTTGGGTGTAAAATTAAAGTTAACTCGTTAAATATTTAGCTCAGCAATTTTCGAAGGTTAACTTGCTAACTCTACATATGTCAATTTTGTCAGTAACAAGAATAATAAAATTGAGATTTCAAAAATTTTAAAAATATTTTTGAACACATGTTTACATACACACATACACACATATGCGTGTATTCATTTTTCCGCCTTCAAATAGAGGTTTCGGTCAGTCTCGCGTAAAAAAATATGTATGCATATGCGATTTAAATGCACCGAAAGTGTGCAGTGAAGAAGTGTCGCTGGCCAATTTGCAGAGAAATTAGCTGAAGATCTTCATGAGCGCAGTGTTTCAACTACCATGGCGTGGATGTGGTACATAAATGAGTACATATTCAGGTCAAGTAATAGAAGTCCCTCTTAAAGTTGATGTGCTTGGACAAGCATGTGTATCAATCCAACCATAGCGAGATATAATTTTATTTAATATTTGCCATTCTTTAGATTTTCTGGTTGTAATAGAAATTTTATATTTAATTTCAAACAATAAATATAAACAATCAAAACAAACGTCAAAAAAAGAGGGTGGTGCCTACTTAATTTAGAAATCCCTCGGGTAACTTAACTCTGAGTCAGTTTTCATTGCTGCAAGACATTGTCGGGTTTAGTAATGTAAAAATTTAACTCTTAGCTACTGAACTCTGTATTTATATATTTAACTCTGGATGTTCTGCAAGTGGGCCTAAGAAATATTGGTGCTTATGTACAGAGTGTAAAATAATAACTGTCGCAGAGGTTATTTTTGAAAAATAAAAGGGCCCTTTATAGATTTTAAGAACAAAGTATTTTATTGTTAACTTTTTATAGATGTTACCTTAATTTTATTAATTATAGTTTTTAGATTATACCCTTTATTTGGGTTTGCTACCCTACCGGTAAATACTTTCAGAGAAAAGCGCAAGCGGCACGCAAGTCTTCGTAAATAATAAATTTTTTGCAATAAGACAATGGTACGAATGCTGGCCGACAGGAAAAACGCCAGAAAATTTTGCCAGAGAGTTGTATGTAGTCTAACTTACGTAAGAAATCGCCAATGAAAACGCATTATGCCAACTTAGCCAGAAATGAAAATATATTGCTTTTGTATTTTCCTTTTCAGCTGATGGTCACTTGGCCGCCTCTAAGCCACATCAAAAAAATTCCTAAACAAAAATATATTGATTTGGCCAATATATTAGGTTGCGTTACGCAAATTAAGTCTAGACTAACTGAACCTCTAGGAGACTTACGAAAGGTTTCAAGACCAGGGCAAAGTCTTGTAAAAACAACCATGGCAACTGATGTCCAGAACGTACTTAAATTAATGAAGGGAACACTTTTCTACCACACTAAATGGTAGCAGCACTGAAAGTTATGGAGAAGACGAACCCGAGCCACCAGTCGATGATGACGGAGTGGATGTACGAATAGCAATTACGTGTCTGAAAAACAACAAACCTGCTAGAGCTGACGACCTGCCAGCTGGGGTATGAAAGTACGTCGAGGGGCTGATAAGGTGCATGCATCAACTCTTATGCAGAATATCGCACACCGTTTTCAAAAGAGTCACAACTCAAAATAATACGTTTGTTTCTCAGCACATGATAATCGTATGAGCAAGAGCGACTTTACCTTGGTTTTTTTTTATCAAATTATAAAAAAAATTTGCTCCAGCTTTTGCTGAAAGGTAAATAAAAGCTCAGTGTACATTTTTAGCGCATAATATCAAAAATGCCAAATTTTGAGTTGTGACTCTTTTGAAGACGGTATGCGAAATGGTCAGATGAACGCAATTTAAGTGTACTCTGCCCAATTCACAAGAAAGGCTACCACCCCTCCATTCGCGCCAACTACCGCGTGATCAGCCTTCTAAGCATAGGTTACAAGTTCTTATCAAGCGTATTATGTGACAGAATGAGATCCACTATAGACCAGGTATTAACAGTGCGCCAATTCTTGGAAAAAACCCTCAAAAATGGGATCGATACACACCATTTATTTGTGGATTTCAAATCCG
>NW_023458567.1:20213297-20216060 GCF_013731165.1 Rhagoletis pomonella | reverse complement strand
CGGATTTGAAATCCACAAATAAATGGTGTGTATCGATCCCATTTTTGGGGGTTTTTTCCAAGAATTGGCGCACTGTTAATACCTGGTCTATAGTGGATCTCATTCTGTCACATAACATGCTTGATAAGAACTTGTAACCTATGCTTAGAAGGCTGATCCCGCGGTAGTTGGCGCGAATGGAGGGGTGGTAGCCGTTCTTGTGAATTGGCAGAGTACACTTAAATTGCGTTCATCTGACCATTTCGCATACCGTCTTCAAAAGAGTCACAACTCAAAATTTGGCATTTTTGAGATTATGCGCTAAAAATGTACACTGAGCTTTTATTTACCTTTCAGCAAAAGCTGGAGCAATTTTTTTTTATAATTTGATAAAAAAAAACCCAAGGTAAAGTCGCTCTTGCCCATACGATTGTCATGTGCTGAGAAACAAACGTATTATTTTGAGTTGTGACTCTTTTGAAGACGGTGTGTAATATTCTGCATAAGAGTTGATGCATGCACCTTATCAGCCCATCGCCGTACTTGAATACCCCAGCTGGCAGGTCATCAGCTCTAGCAGGTTTGTTGTTTTTCAGACACGTAATTGCTATTCGTACATCCACTCCGTCATCATCGACTGGTGGCTCGGGTTCGTCTTCTCCATAACTTTCAGTGCTGCTACCATTTAGTGTGGTAGAAAAGGGTTCCCTTCATTAATTTAAGTACGTTCTGGACATCAGTTGCTATGGTTGTTTTTACAGGACTTTGCCCTGGTCTTGAAATATTCCGTAAGTCGCCTAGAGGTTTAGTTAGTCTATTGCCCAAAGCAATATATTTTTGTTCAGGAATTTTTTTAATGTGGCTTAGAGGCGGCCAAGTGGCCATCAGCTGAAAAGGAAAATACAAAAACAAAATATTTTAATTTCTGGCTAAGTTGGCATAATGCGTTTCCATGGCGATTTCTTACGTAAGTTAGACTACATACAACTCTCTGGCAAAATTTTCTGGCGTTTTTCCTGTCGGCCAGCATTCGTACCATTGTCGTATTGCAAAAAATTTATTATTTACGAAGACTTGCGTGCCGCTTGCGCTTTTCTCTGAAAGTATTTACCGGTAGGGTAGTAAACCCAAATAAAGGGTATAATCTAAAAACTAGAATTAATAAAATTAAGGTAATATCTATAAAAAGTTAACAATAAAATACTTTTTTCTTAAAATCTATAAAGGGCCCTTTTATTTTTCAAAAATAACCTCTGCGACAGTTATTATTTTACACTCTGTACATAAGCACCAATATTTCTTAGAGTGTTCCTACAATTATTTAAAATACAAATATAAAATACGAATTTTGTATTTTTTATTTAAGTACTCTTTACTTTTTTATATAAGGTATTTGAATTTGGATTCAATTATTATTTCAACTATGTACTTTTAAAATCTCTGCTCGTAAGTTTCATAACAATATTACATATACAGTAGCTAAAATGTAAATAGGAATGCGACATCTTAACAAGTTTTGGCAATTTTTCTTTTGTTAATTTAATGTTTATTTTTTTATGAAAGTTTAGCTCATTATCTAACAAAAACCATGACCTTGATCTTTTACTTGAAGCCACCACAAGTAGTCGTAAGAGGCGCACCTACAAAAGGGCCCTTAAACTAAGGGAATCAAAATTGTGGAAGCATACAAATTACGGGCACGTAGTGGTCTTGTGGGTAATTACTAGCGGATAGCGTAACGGAATCAAGGTCGACTTAGATGTTAAAACGGATTACCTCACGTCATCCTGGGATTTTAGACTTAACATGAATTATGCTATTTCTATCTACACCGATAGCTCAAAAATGGAAAAAAGGAACCTTCGGTTCTGTACTCGATATAGACTGCTTGATAACAGCGACCTCTTTCAGGTGAATATTTAAAGAACTATGGCCACTAGGCTCTTTTCGTGATGCGGCCCCCCTGGGAGTACTAAGCCAAACGGCGGCCACGCGTCTCTTTCCGATTTTAGTCTTTTAAAGTTGTAAAAATAACCCAACTAACGTAAAAATTACGATTATGTTTTTCTAAACAATCTAAAAATACATGCCCTGTAAATTTTAAACCACGATTTATGTATATTTTTTGTTTTGCATAGTAGAATGGGTATTGAATGAAAAAAAAAAACTTTTTTATTTTTCACGTATGTACATACATGCATATGTACAGAGCCGGACAAAATTATTTCTCGCAAGGTATGCAAAGTTCTTTATTCTAATCTTTTTCGCAAATTTTTTATACGATGTATTTCATACTCCAACAAAACACATAAAAATAAAATATCTAAAATGTGTGCAAAGCTCAGGAAAATTCAATGCACACTAGTTTGAAACTTTCTAATCAGATTTTTCAGAAAAATTATAAGTATGCAGTTCTATAGCCCATTCTATTTTAGTATAACAAAGTGCAAGTTTGAAGTTGCTAAAAAACGCGTTTTTGCAGATTTTTTGCGGATGGTGTTATTGTAAATGTTTTTAAGAAAAAAATAATAATTTTTTCGTCTGTCGCTTTTAGAACTGGTTCTGAACTGTAGATTTTATGACTATTTAATTCGGAACTATCGAAAAAGGGATGCAGCGAGGGGCAATTGGCACTTCGTAGGACATGGCCATGTTTAATTCGCCAGTTGCTAGCATGCAAAAGATAAATAACGCGCACTAGTTATGGTTCTAAATGCTATTGTACAGAACCAACCACTTCGTCACTAGTGCGTTTTCCGACAGGGACTCTTAAATGTTTATACC
>NW_023458567.1:20207837-20213197 GCF_013731165.1 Rhagoletis pomonella | reverse complement strand
TTCGTCACTAGTGCGTTTTCCGACAGGGACTCTTAAATGTTTATACCTGTATCTACGAAAATTATTCCAACAAACAATCAGTACTTACGTGTGCTATTCATCTGCTCTGCCACCTCAATCCACGCCCTGTCAGTGCATTGGCGTTTAGAATAGGATTTTAGTGAAGAGTTATACAAGCAGGGATATTTTTCCACAATCTGCACTAAACGTATATTAATACTTTTATTAACGTCCATATTTTCGCAAATAATTGAAAATTCAAAATAAAACCACGTAAAATTATGAACACATACAACCGCGAGCAAACGAATACAGACGCTCAGACTGTTCACGACAAATTGAAACGACATTTGAGTTTGCAGCTACGAGTAGTACACGACTTGTTGGCTCTCATGCGATGTCTTGTCCGTTATTTGAGAGAGTGTATGTTGCGCGGCAACATATACATAAATATTACGTACATACATATGCTTCTCAAAACAACAGTGGATGATGCGCATAAAAGCGGTTGTGTGTGGTTTGAAATTCAAAAGGTAGGTATGCAGAAGCAGAATAGAAAAGCGCGCGAAAAAATGGATATGTTGCCTGATGTGCCGGTACATATGTATGTGTTTTTGTGCATTAATCATACCCTGATGGAAATTCTTTTGGAATACACAGGTCGATTCTGAACAGATACTCCCTGGGAGTTTTCTCTCTTTTCCCTTTCCTCCTATAAAAATAAAAATTCCCTGAAGACTTTTTATTTTAAATGGCGGAGTTGGGCTGTCATAAAGTGTCAAACAGCTCTTTCGAAGTTCGAGCTTCCTCCTCCCAAAATTTCGGGGAAAATGCTACTCCCTGGGTGTTAATTATAGGAGAATTTCTTTCTCGAGAGAAATAAATTCCCGGAGAACAAACTCCCCGGGAGTATTCAGAACGGGGCTGATACAGTTGTTCCGTGTTATATATATGTACATATGTACGTTAGGGTGGTCCAAAAATGCATGCGAAAAATCAAGGTCGGAATTTCCATGCCCGCACACCCCCGAATTTATCTCTATCGAAAGAAACTTTACCCCTGTTTTTTTTCATGTATATATTTAAGTTTTAAGGCGTCATATAAAAAATAGCAAATAAAAATGGTTAAAAAAACAACGCGCGCTATGTGGGACCGCTGCAGGGATCTGAAGAGGGAAGCGAGACGTATTTGCCGCAATAAGAAGAGAGAGGCTGAAATACGCTAGTGCGAAGAGCTTGAAATGCTGGCCGATAGGAAGAATGCCCGAAAATTTTACCAGAGAGTTATGCGACTTACGGACGGTTTCAAGACCCGGGCGTACTCCTGTAAGAACAATATTGGCGACCTAGTAACTGATGTCCAGAGCGTACTTAAATTACACTTTTCCGCCATACTGAGTGGTAGCGGCACGGAAAGCTGTGGAGAAGAAGAACCCGAGCCCGCAGTCGATGATGAAGGAGGACCTCGTCATAGTCAGGCGGTGGGACATCGACTCCTGCATCATCGACTGTGGGGTCGGGTTCGTCTTCTCCACTACTTTCAGTGCTGTTGCCATTCAAAAATGTGGAAAAGCGCTCCCTCCATAACTTAACTACATTCTGGACATGGGTCACTAGGTCGCCATTGTTGTTCTAGCAAAAACATGGACGATGTCTAACAAACAGGAGAACGTTTTGGGGGCTTACGAGAGAGCTATTCAGTACCGATGAAGATGGAATGACGAACTGTATGAGCTTTTTAACGACATGGACATAGTTAAACGGCTAAAAATACAGCGATTGCGTTGGCTTGGACATGTTGTACGCATGGATGACGACGCTCCTGTGAAAAGATCATTCGACACCGCACCCATGGGTGGACAATTAAATCAAGGGCGCCCACGAACGCAATGGAAGGACCAAGTGCAAAACGGGATAACGAAGTGGCGTAAATTCGCACAGGAGAAAGGCGAAGCTGTTTGGTCTCGACCCTGGTCGACAAACGATTGTAGTGTCAAATAAGAAGAAGAAGAAGTAATTCAGGAGTAACCACTCCTTGACGTACGAAAACCACTCTCTATTAGTCATACATCCTGCCCGTTCTGGTATATGGCGCAGAAGCATGGACAATGATAACATCCGATGAGGCGGCCCTCTGAGTATTCGAGAGAAAGATTTTGCGGAAAATTTGTGGCAGCTTTGCACCGATGTGGACATAGTGGCTCCGCTGCCTTGGCCATGTTGTTCGAATGGACACCGACGCTCCAACTCTGGAACAGTGTTGCCGCGACGTCTCAAGAAAATGTGTCACCGACCAAGCAAAAAATGTATCCAAATGTATCCAATTTTCTTTTTTTAAGTATCCATCTCATAATTTGTAAGAAAACAAAACATTTTCAAGAAAAATACATCATTTAACCCATCCTAAGGACTTGGAATACATGTATATATTTTTATTTTCCATAAAATCAAAAATTTATAAATTCAGTTCATAAGTTAAATTTCTTCTGCATAAGTATTTTGCAAAGTAAGTATAATAAATAATAAGTAATATGTTACATTCGTACCTGTACATGTGCATGTATGTTAAAGTAGGCAACTGGTTACCTCTCTTAATATGTTTAGATTTAAACAAAAATTTTTTAGAGTGTATTTAAAGTCGTTTCAGTAAAATTCATACAAATTTCCTTAAATAAGTCAAATTTAGTTTTTTAAACAGTGTTTTTGAAACAACACTGAGATATTTTTTTCTTTTTAACCGACTTCACAAAAAGGAGAAGGTTATCAATTCGTCGCAATTTTTTTTATGTATGTTACCGCACATCTTTGGACCACGTTAACCGATTTCAATAATTTTTTTTTTAGGAAAGATGTTACCTCATAGGTTGTCCCATATAAGTTTGGTTTAAATCCGATCATTGTATCATGAAGAAATTAACGATAATCTTAAATTTTTATATAAGAATTGAAGTCGGTATTTTTGCTTAAAAATTACTTTTAAAATTAAATTAAGAAATGAAAATATGTGATATGAAAGAGATCACTACAGAGGGAGTATATATTTACTTTATATATATATATATCTATATTAAGATCTTGCTTAAAGCACCCTTTCTAGCTAATTAAAACAATTTCGCTTATGCCTATTTTGATGACATCTCTTCATATGCTCATTGCTTCGTTCACAAAAAACAAAATGCTTCAATTTCACGGTTTAGTAGTGATTTTTAATACATATTTTTAATGGAAATCGAGTTTTGAACGAAAAAAACTTTATAGAAAATATAAAATTTTGGCCTATTTAAAAAAGTATCCACATTTATACTGATCGGAAAAAACAAGTATCTCGCAAAAATTCGTCCAAAAATGTATCCAATTGGATCTATTTAGATCCAAACGACATCCCTGCTCTGGAAGTATTAACCTCGGCACTCGCTGGTGGTACCAGAGGAAGAGCGAGCCCTTACTGCAATGGAAACACCAAGTGGAGAAGGACTTGGCTCCATACATACTTGTGTATGTATGTATGTGTTTCAACAAAATACGACATACTGAAGATAAATCTTTACAAACTTTTATTTAGTTAAAAAAAAATAATATTTTCATTTTATACGATTATTTCTTAACAGATCACGAAAATCCATTATATTTAACATAAAATTTAATCCTAAAATATTAATAAATCTATCAAATCAGGTGGCATTTTCGTCCAAAATTTCACTGACCAGCATTAAAACTTTAGATTTAAATTTCCGCATCTGCGTGTTGTTCATGTCGTAGAGGTCTGGCAACAAACTGAGAATAAACTGCCTCTTTGGATTATCACTTTCTTCTAAACGGTTAAGTTTTCTATGTACTTGCGTCGCTGCAACTGAAGTTGAAGGGCGACTGGTTGTTGTGGACTCGGGTTTGACTAATGCATTGCCAGCCAAATTATTCGACTTCGTTTCACTTTGATGGTTGATTGCATCAATGTACTCATCAATACCAATGGATTCGGGTTCCTCCTCAAAGCTATCCGACTTCTTTACTTTCCTAGGTGGACTCATTTCATATTCCTCTTCTTCTTCAAAATAAACTGGATCGTCGATATCATTTTCGGGAATGATGGCACTATCCTCTGTACTTTGATGTGAGTCTGTCTCATTTATATCGGCGTCCTCTTCTTCGTCCACTTTTTTCTTAATGGTTCTTTTTATCGCATCAGGCTCATATGATTTCTTCAAATACGGAATGATAAATTTCATGTGTTCGTATAAATAGTATTGTTGTACATATTCTCCCATCTGTTTTTGTTTAAGTTTTCTCACTAAGATTGTACGAAAATTTTGCCATTTTCGGAGAAGGACTTTAGCTAAAGGAATAAAGAATGAATGAAAATTTAAAGCCTTGCATAATAAGTTTTTATATATTTTATTAGATTTGTAATTTTTTGAATAAATAAAGATTTTAATACTTAAAACTCAGTTATTGTAGACCTAATTTCCGTAACTTAACTTAACTTAATATTTTGGCCAACCTGTTATATGAGAAACTGGCGGTTAGTTAAAACTTAACTTACCGTAAGCAACTTAAGAATCCGTAGATTTTAGATTCTGAAGTTATGGCCTTACGGGAATTGAGAGCGGTGAGAGAATCAGGCCTGCTAGATTTTCGTTTTTGTATTTCTCAAAAACAAATGAACGCAACATATTTTTTTGCATGCATTTTTTCTATGTGGCATTTTAGGCGGCAAACTGTCAAACAGCTGAAAAAGTAAACACAAAAACAAAATATTCCCGCTTCTTGCTTAATTTGACGTGCTGAGTAATCATTGATGATTTGTAACGGTAAGTTGTATTAAGTTAAGTTAAGTCTAGACTAAATAAGCTTTTAGGTTTACTGAACACTGGCCGTCCAATCATAGTTATTTCATCGTAACAATCATGATTCAACGATTACATTTCCCCACACCCAATCGTGATATTTTAATTCGTTCCGCGTCGAAATATTCGCATTTTCTGTTTTATGGTTGAAATTTTCTCGAAATTTTTACAAAACTCTGCCAGTTTACAATTATGAACTGCAATGATTCCCGACATAATTTTTCCTTTATTTCCCCTTTTATTTTCCTTTCTTTTTATTTAATTTTAATGCAATTACATATTCAATTCTTCCACATATTTTATGGATTTAATAAAAATTTTGACGTAATTTTAATGCAATTATTCACTTTTTACTTGTTTTTTCCCCATAAAATGTAAACAAATTATGCGTGCATAACGATTAGTAAACGAAAATTTCGTACCCATCCGTCTCTGCATCTACTACGATTTCCCAATAACGAAATGTGTGCAGGTCCATTGAAATGCATGTGCGCGGCGCAAAATTTGAGAACGAGG
>NW_023458567.1:20190411-20207737 GCF_013731165.1 Rhagoletis pomonella | reverse complement strand
CTTTAACTCCCCACACCTAAATTCACCACACCTCAACTCGCCACACCTTAACCCCCGCACCTAAATCCACCACCCTTAATTCACCACACCTCAACTTTCTCACCACACCTTAACTCTCCTCAACTCACCACACCAAAATTCACCATACCTCAACTTTCTCACCATAACTTAACTCACCACACCTGAATCCACCACACCTAAATTCACCACACCGTAACTCCTACACCCAATTCCACCACACCGCAGCTCACCACACCCAATTTCACCACATGACATGATATCACTTGATGTGGCATCAAAGGCAACATCATTTGGCATAAAATGAACCAAAATAAATAAGATTTAGATAGAGGTGAAAAAAGGGATAAAAAGGAAATACAACTGAAGAGTGTGCGATGTTATATTGTGGTGTGTTATGCTTCATATGTTATGTTATTTATTCTCATGTTATGGTTATGTTATGTTATGCCAAGTACTAAGCTAAACTCCCCTCCACTTAACCCATTCCAACTAATGTTATTTTAGCTCTCTCAACTTACATAAACTATCCTTAATTTTATCGGTTGAATTTCAACCGCTGGGCGAACACTAGTATTAATAAATCTATCAAATCAGGTGGCATTTTCGTCTAAAATTTCACTGACCAGCATTAAAACTTTAGATTTAAATATCCGCATCTGCGTGTTGTTCATGTCGTAGAGGTCTGGCAACAAACTGAGAATAAACTGCCTCTTTGGATTATCACTTTCTTCTAAACGGTTAAGTTTTCTATGTACTTGCGTCGCTGCAGCTGAAGTTGAAGGGCGACTGGTTGTTGTGGACTCGGGTTTGACTAATGCATAGCCAGCCAAATTATTCGACTTCGTTTCACTTTGATGGTTGATTGCATCAATGTACTCATCAATACCAATGGATTCGGGTTCCTCCTCAAAGCTATCCGACTTCTTTACTTTCCTAGGTGGACTCATTTCATATTCCTCTTCTTCCTCAAAATAAACTGGATCGTCGATATCATTTTCGGGAATGATGGCACTATCCTCTGTACTTTGATGTGAGTCTGTCTCATTTATATCGGCGTCCTCTTCTTCATCCACTTTTTTCTTAATGGTTCTTTTTATCGCATCAGGCTCATATGATTTCTTCAAATACGGAATGATAAATTTCATGTGTTCGTATAAATAGTATTGTTGTACATATTCTCCCATCTGTTTTTGTTTAAGTTTTCTCACTAAGATTGTACGAAAATTTTGCCATTTTCGGAGAAGGACTTTAGCTGGAGAAATAAAGAATGAATGAAAATTTAAAGCCTTGCATAATAAGTTTTTGATTTTTTATTAGATTTGTAGTTTTTTGATTAAATTATAATTTAAATACTTAGTATTAAGATTTTAATACTAACTGAGTGTCTAGACTAAATTTCCGTAACTTAACTTAATATTTTAGCCAACCTGTTACATGAGAAACTGTGTTGACGGTTAGTTAAAACTTAACTTACCGTAAGCAACTTAAGAACCTGTAGATTTTAGATTCTTAAGTTCTGGCCTTACGGGAATTGGGAGCGGTGAGAGAATCAGGCCTGCTAGATTTTCGTTTTTGTATTTCTCAAAAACAAATGAACGCAACATATTTTTTTGCATGCATTTTTTCGATGTGGCATTTTAGGCGGCAAACTGTCAAACAGCTGAAAAAGTAAACACAAAAACAAAATATTCCCGCTTCTTGCTTAATTTGACGTGCTGAGTAATCATTGATGATTTCTAACGGTAAGTTATATTAAGTTAAGTTAAGTCTAGACTAAATAAGCTTTTAGGCTTACTGAACACTGGTCGTCCAATCATAGTTGTTTCATCGTAACAATCATGATTCAACGATTACATTTCCCCACACCCAATCGTGATATTTTAATTCGTTCCGCGTCGAAATATTCGCATTTTCTGTTTTATGGTTGAAATTTTCTCGAAATTTTTACAAAACTCTGCCAGTTTACAATTATGAACTGCAATAATTCCCGACATAATTTTTTCCTTTATTTCCCCTCTTTTATTTTCCTTTCTTTTTACTTAATTTTAATGCAATTACATATTCAATTCTTCCACATATTTTATGGAGTTAATCAAAATTTTTACGTAATTTTAATGCAATTATTCACTTTTTACTTGTTTTTTCCCCATAAAATGTAAACCAACTATGCGTGCTTAACGATTAGTAAACGAAAATTTCGTAACCATCCGTCTCTGCATCTACTACGATTTCCCGATAACGAAAAGTGTACAGGTCCATTGAAATGCATGTGCGCGGCGCAAAATTTGAGAACGAGGTGACAATGCAACTGTGATTGGATGACAAATATGAAGAAAGACCTATGGTCTGATTATGGCAACTTAACGTAACTTACGGCTCTCCCTCAAAAATTCTGTTAAATGGATGTAGCTTATAATTGAACAGTCAAAACTTAACGTAACTTAATGCCACGTAGAAATCTGTTTCATTTTGGTTCTCTAAGTTCTACGTTCCGTTAAGTTAAGTTAAGTTGCCATAATCAGGCTTTAAGACTTACGA
Organism: Rhagoletis pomonella; assembly: GCF_013731165.1. NCBI lineage: Eukaryota > Metazoa > Arthropoda > Insecta > Diptera > Tephritidae > Rhagoletis > Rhagoletis pomonella. Next base: position 20,205,178 of record NW_023458567.1, on the reverse strand, counting down.
TTACAATCCATCTCCTCGGCCACTTCTATCCATGCTTGTTCTCTACAATCCCTTCGTTTATATGTTTTGAGGTCACTGTTGTACAAAGCCGGATATTTTTCAATAGCTTGCACTAAACGAATATTAAACTTTTGATCTTGTAGACCGTCCATTTTGTAGTACACAATGGTAATAGCGAAATATAAACAAGAAAACGTTACACCACTAAATGAACGCAATCACATCAAAAGCACGCGACAAACTAAATTCGTTGATTTCAACCACCGCACGACTCTGTTGGATAGTAGCTCTCAGCAAACGACGCGTCGCCGCGACTTTTCTTATGAATACAGTCGTTCGAGCAATGGCGGCGAGACATGCGCCACGACGAACCAACTGCAGGTTGTGTGTGTATCGCTTTTACGATTGTGTTGTACGTTGGCACAGGCACGTTTTGTAGCTTACAACTATATTAAGGTGTGCGTATATCATATGTATATGTATGTATGTATGGATATGTACACACATAAGCGCTTAGGTACGACTATGTAGTGCGCTGAGGCTACCCTGTAAGAAAATATAAGTTTATGAATAGATTGGTGGGGTACCTGAGGAAAAAGTGTAGCCGATTCAAAATGGAATGAACAGTTTAACGAAATTTGCTGAGGTGTGGATGTAAGTGAGGAGATAGTATGAGTCCGAGTGCTGGCTTAATTCAACTATTGAGCCTCGTCATACGCATAGAAAAATCTTTACTGATGGTTCCACAGCAGACTGTAATGTGGACAAGCTTCACATTTCACTAGGGGGTATGATTCGGTTGCTCAACTTCATTACATGTAATCCTTAAAGCCATGGATTGTCGTGCGGAATACAGTGACTTAAACAAATGACCACGCGTTAATTTGTTTTGCACATTCGTAATGTTTTTCGAGCCAAATTTTGTTCGTTTTTATTTTACTATAAAAATAACGTAAATGCTTTAACCAAAAACATATAAATCACAGTTTCAAACTGTATACAAAATTTATGAAAATTCGACAAATTTTCATCAACATTTCAGCTTTTTAATCTGTATCTTTGTACATTTGAGGGTATGCAGTAATAGCCTATACAAATTTAGTCCAATGAAGTGCAAGTTTTAAGCGGCCAAAACAGCGCGGTGATTTTTGAAAATTTTTTTGGAGACTGCTTCTGCGTTTTTTTTTTTGTAACAAGTGCAATTTACACAAACTGACGTTGATCTTTTGAAATTTTGTTGCTAATGATCTCGCATTTTATTTCATAAGAAATTCATGATTATATGGAAAAATGTGCAAAAATCCGTCACCAAAAAAAAAAAATCAACGGATTTTTTTAGCCGTTTAAAACTTACACTTAATTAAACTAAAATTGTATGACCTTTAAAATTGCATACCCAAAAATGTTCTTAAGATTCCGAAAAAAAAGTTGAAATTTTGATGAGAATTTGTTGAATTTTCCTAATTTTTGTATAAAGTTTGAAACTGTGATTTATTTGGTTTTGGTTAACGCTTTGACGGTATTTTAACAGAAAAAAAAAAACAAAAAAAATTTAGCTCGAAAAACATTACGAATATTAAAAAAATTCAACACGTGGTACTTTGTTTGAGTCAGTGTAGGTGGTGAAGTGGGAGTTTAGAAGTCTGAAATGTTAGCCAAGCTACACGTAAGCACTGCCTAGCACTCTTAACTACTTCAAAAGTGGTTGCAGATGCAAGTTGATAATCCTAATGATCTTGGCCTATTTACAACGGTAAACTGGGGTTAGACCACCGGCCAGAGAGATGTCCGACCAGGCATTCAACTACCGGCTATCGAAGCCACAGCCAGAAAATGGGTGAACACCGCACTCAAGGAAGACTAAGTGACATCGAGGAGCTATAACTGGGTTTAACCCTCCAACTTTTGAGAGTTCTGGCTAATACTTTTTTTAGTATAAATACCGGACAAGCATAGAACTGCTTCACGGAAGTCGCAGTAACTCAATTCCTTAAGATACGATTAGATGCATTTCAGAGTATTTTCTTAACAATAGAATCAAATTCTATAGAGTATCATTGCTTATTCTAAATATAAGTATGTCAAAATGTCTATAATTTTTTTTTATTGATTAAAGCAATGCACATTTGGAATGAAAATTGTTAAAAAAAACATTACTGCGAATAATTTACGAAACTATATGCCATAATAGAATAATATAACGTATTTATTGAAACACAAGCCCGGCTCACAAAACACCTAGGCTTTACGCACTCCACGCACCAACTTGTCAGCCTTCTTCAAAGTAATAAAATTATTCAATTGCTTCACACGCAATTTGGACCAGATAATATAGTTGTTTAGGCCTAAAATTTGTGCGGCATGCAGCGCCGCTGCTTCAGGATACAAAACCGTCGGACAGCCCAAGCCTGAGGGCACATTCAAACTTGACCAAACATCCACTTGTAAGTTTTCAGGCTTCAAGGGTGGACAATTAATTACTGGGTATGTGGTGCTGCCCGACAATACCGGCCCAAGGCCATTCGAACGTCCTGCCACAGCAATGAAGAGCAGATTATTGATTACGCTTTCGTATTCACGCATAATGCGCAATGTCTCTTCGGGTCCCTTGTGCGCCGAGGTGACACGCAGTTCTGTGTTGAGGCCCAATTGGCTGCAGTGCGAGGCGATCTTCTCGCAATGCGCGGTATCGGAGGCGCTACCCATTAGAATAACCACCAGATGATCTCTAGCTGGTACAATGTCCTTGAGCTGTTCGCTGACCCAGATGAAATTGCGTTTTACCGTATCCAAGTCACTGTCAGTGACTGTGGCCAGATTTCGATAGACCTGCTTGTCCACCATTAGACGCTTATCGCCGGATGGCCACAGACGCCACGAGTCGGAGTCGATAATATCGGCGAGCACAATGTTGCCTGTGTGGAAAGGATAGGGATGGAAATTTATTGTAATGTAAAACCATTACAAAAAAAATATTAATTGTGAGAATGGCATCATTCAAATAAAAAAAAGAAATAAAGTGAAATTGAATAAATATACTATATGTCAATATAAAAGAAAAACAGAAATATGAAATAAGATAAATTTAGTAACTTCAATAAAAATAAAAGAATTATAATATTAAATAACAAATTTCCAAATTATAAAAACAAAACAAAATTAAATTAATTTAAATGAATGAAAACTAAATTTAAATATATAAGCTGTACCTTTTTATCTTTTTAGTTTAATTTTATTGTTTTTTTGTAATGTATTGAAAAAGATTAAAATATATTAAATCCAATAACATAAAAAAATAAACATAATTAGTTAAAACATTAAATAAAATAAATTTATGTAATAATTAAAAAGACTTAAAATAAAAAACTTTAAGAAAAACGTAGTTAAAATGTAAGCTTACAAATTTAAAAAAAATATACATATATACTGATACAGAAAAACATTAACCAAAACAAAATGAAAAATGAATAATAAAATAAATGAAAATTAAATTAAATATGATATAATAACGAAGAAAAATATAAAATGGAATACCAACAATAAAATTATATGAACTTAAAAAATATATGTAGTTACAAAAAATTCAAGAAGTTAAAACAAAATAAATAATAACAAAATTAAATCAAATTAGAAAAAAAGTATGGGAACATGAACTAATAACTTTAAGTTAATTAATATGAATATGAAATAATAAATTTATAAAAAAAAGAAATCCCCAAACTTGGAAAGATTTAATCAAAAATAAAACTAAACGGAAAAAAATAAAATTAAATTAAAGATATTTTTTAAATTTAAAAACAATTAATTAAAATAGAAGGGGAAAAATTATTAATAAAGTAAAATGGAACAGAATAAAAAAACCGTATGTTAAGAAGAAAATATAATACGAAATTAAATAAATATAATAATAATAAATCAAAACAAATAAGTTCAATTAAATAATATTAAACAAACGTTAATAAAGTAAAATATATCAATGGTGAAAACATTAGAAAAGTGAAATACAGCAATGGGCTGTGCGCTGGGCTTGGCACCCGCCACAGATTCCAATGAAAAGACAGAAAAAAAGCCTCGGAATGTTGCCACCTACAACGTTGAATAGTTAAGCGCATAAAAATACAGCGATTGCGCTGGCTTGGACATCTTGTACGCATGGATGATGACTAGGGATGTTAATCCCGGGATTCCGGATTTATTTGCCAAGAATCGCGGGATTTTCGGGATTTATTAATTTGCAATGGTGGAAATAATAGAACGCCTTATGTTGACCACTTTTCGCTATATTTATTTTGTTTATTTAATATTTAATATATATATTTTGTATATATGTCTAGCTAATTATACATACACAGAACACCGTGCGACAGGCAATTTTACACACAAAAAAATCAATATATTCGCGAAGCCATGGGCCAAATATATGCAGTAAAATTGCGTTTTAGCTTTTCTCTCTGCCGTTAGATTTTTTTAAAAGGACTTTGAACATTGAACAATATGAGTAATTCAGAAAATGGTTTAAAAAATTTAGTGCAGTGTACTTAGGAAAACAGTATGGGTATCAAATTAAAGAGAAAATTCTGTAGAAAAAGAACAGATTAAATTTTTTGGTGCATAAGGTATTGAAAATGTCCTTAAAAGTTGTATCCTTGAATATCCTTGAAATTTTGCAATATTTATTTTGAACAAATTATATGTTAAGGACTAATATAAACTCGACAAGGTCTTCAAATATAGTCCTTCTAGCTTTATTAGCTTACAAAAATAAAATTGATTGAAAGGGCATTTTAATACCTGTTCGTCCTTGTGAACCCAAACAAATTTTATTTTATTTTTTCTGTTTCATTTGGTTCCCAATTTATTCTACGTTGCACTGAATTTTTTAAATAATTTTGTAGAATCTATCATATCTTTGAAATTATAAAGTTCTAATAAAAAAATTCTAAAACTAAAAACGCAGTTTTACTATATTTGGCCCATAGTGTCGTGAGTATATTGAGTGCTTGGTGTGTTTTGAAATTTTTTTGTTTCAAACTGTTTCCATCTTTTTACTCAGAATTTCTAGAAAAATTTAAGGTACGCTATTTCATAAGTATAGCCCATTAAATTACAGGAGGATAAAGTGCAAGTTTCAAGTGACTAAAAGTAACGTTGATTTTTTATAATTTTTTTTTGCTGGCGGTGTCACGCATTTTCTTTCATACAAAGTAGTATGTTCGACATTTTGTTTATATGGAAGAAAATGCCCAGCATCGTTTAAAAAATTCCTGTATGAAACTTTATTTTATCCCACTTTAAGTTAATGGGCTATAAAACTGCGTACCTAAAATGTTTCTAAAATTGCTGAGTAAAAAGTTAGAAATTTTTGGCAATTTTTTTTTGCATTTTTATAATTTTAGTACAAATTTTTAAATGCGCATTTAAATGCAGTTAATGAAATATAAAATGACAGGTAGACTTTTATAAAAAAAAAAATAAATATTAAATAAAGAAAAGAAGTATAGACTAAACTGGTTGAAATAAGGCGTTTCTTTTATTTCTGCCACTAGTATTAGAACTTCCTTCAGCCACACAACACATATGTTGACTTAAGCTTTTTTTGCATCGAGCTTTTTTCGACATGCCTTAAGTTACTTTATCAGATAATTACTGTATTTTGTTTTGTTACTAATGAAATATTTTACAACTTACATAATAAAGATTTCCAATCCATTAATCTATTATTTATTATATGGTAGGACAGATTCTCAAACTATATTGATGCAATTTTTTCATGGTACGTTGTTGGAAAATAATGAATATCTAAATCCCGGGATCCCGGGATTTTATGAACGATGTCCCGAAAATTTCGGGATCGCAAAAATCTAAAAAATTAACATCCCTAATGACGACGCTCCGGTGAAAAGATCCTTAGACTCTGCACCATGGGTGGACAGCGAAAGCAAGGGCGCCCACGAACACGATGGAAGGACCAAGTGCAGAAGCACCTGTCTGCACTTGGGATGAGGAACTGGGGCAAATACGCACAGGAGAGATGCAATTGGAAAAGCTTGTTGGTCTTGCCCAACCCGAAAAACGGTTGTAGTGCCAATGAAGAAGAATAGGATTTATAATACGGTAAAAATTAAAATAATATGAAATGAGATAAAATGAAATAAGAATAAATTAAATCAACCTTAAATAAAATAAACTTCAAATAATATAAAGTTGAAAAACTACAAACAAGTTCAATGTAATTGAAAAAATTAATTAAAATCAAAAAAATAAATTAATTCCAATAAAATAAATAAAATAATATACCCTAAAAGTCAATTAAATAAAGTAAGTAATATAGTAATATGAAATTGAAATTGTAATATTTGTTAGTTGTTATGTTGTTATTTTTCTAATTAAAATAATATAAAGTTTAAAAGTAAAAAAAAATCAAAAATATTAAAAATATTTTATAAGTTAAATTAAATACACAAATTAATGTTAAAAATGACAAATAAAGTATAATAAAACGAAATAAAATAAAGTAAAATAAATAAAATAATATAAAATGAAATAAAGAGCAATCAACTAAATTAAAATAAAATAGACTAAAATGAAATTAGATAAAGCTATATATAGGTATGTAGGCAATTTAATTAGTTTAAAAAATATATACATACATAAATAAAATAAAATAAAATTAAATTAATTAAACTAAGAAAAGGAAATTGATTTGTAAAAGTATATCGAATTACCTTCAGTATCAATACCGAATTCCACTTTCATATCAATCAGCGCACAATTTCTTGTTGCCCAAGCTTTCTCCAAAATCTCAAACACCAACACAGTGGTACGTTTCATGATGTCTAACTCATCCTGACCTTTGAAAGAAATAAAAAATATATAATTAAATTTCTATGTTTTTTTTTTGCTATAAAATCGATTACTAATTTTAGTATATAGGGTACATAACGATATGTTCCTACCTATTAACACGCCATTTAAATGGAATTTTGCCGAAGTTATTTGTTCATCAGACCACTGTGGATCATGATTGGCATCATCCTTGAAAAATGTCTCCTGTTTGGGTGGGGAAAATCTGGAAGGAGATAAAACATCAAAGTTATTCGCCTTAATACTGTGTGCAATTTCTATAAATTTTTAACAATATAAATATTTTAAATCGTTTTGTTACAAGTTTAGGGATTCCCTTAAACAAGTAAGGCATAGAAACCCCAAAAATATCAAAATTTTTACTAAACTATTGATTTTTTACCATTTTAAAATTTTTGAATTTTCAATTTTTTGTGTGTATATGACAATCCCAAGAATATTCGACTGCTGAGTGGAAGATCGACCTATCTCGACAGCCAGTTCGAAAATGCCCTATTTCAAAGAACTTTTCAAGAACGCCCTATTTCAGAATTTTATTGGAAAACACCCTATCCCAAAATTCGCTCATACAGGGCGTTTTTGAATCGGCAGTTGAGATAGGGCGTTGTTGAAACGAATTCTGAAATATGGCATTATTCAACCAAATTCTGAAATAGCTCGTTCTTGAAAAGTTTTTTTGAGATAGGGCGTTTTCGAACTGGCTGCCGAGATATGTAGGTCGATCTTCCACTCAGCAGTTACCAAAGGTAAAAGGTTTTGTCATTAGTTAATGATTATAGAACGATTTACACATGCATTTCGTTATTGAAGTACAAGCGGTATGAAGTGACTTATGCCACTTTCAAATAAACGGCTCATATGTATGTAGTTCATAAAATTTTGTACTGAAATATATGTACAAATACATATGTGTGTATGTATGGATGAATGTTCGTATGTCCTTTGATAGATTAATGTTTTGAAATTTATTTTATGTTTGAGTAAAAAATACGTGTTCCCTGTTTACAATCATATTTTGTTATTTTGTGGGCGCGTTAGGGTCAATATGAGGGCAGAAAAATAAGATAAGAATGACAGCTTACTACGTAAGTAAAACACATTTAAAGTTCAGTTATAAATGAAAGTGCGACGACTTGAAATCTGTTATCTGAGGTCTTAAATCTGTTGCTGAGCTATGGTTAGCAACAAATTGTGTTAAGGAATGTTTGCAAATTTCTTATCACCTGCTAGGACAGATTTTAGACGAATTTGATAATTTGAAGAATAAAAATATACTTAAAATTGTTAGAAAATTTTTTTTTTCAAGTTCGATAACTGGATAACAGGAAACCTAGAGAAATATTTTATAAACATATTAGCAATTCAGCCCAAGCTCCGATTAATCAGGCTATTTTAGCAACTCTTTTCAAAGGTTAAAAAGAACACCCCTGGTTTTATTAAAAAACATTTTTGGAGCGCGAGTTCAATCTTTAATAAACGCTCTTTATTTGCTGTTCACACAAGGGTATTCGTTATTCGCAAAAGTAATTTTTTTTTGTAGAAATTTTTGATTTCCGAATTGAATCGTTAAAGAGAATGCCAGCTATGGACGACGATGTCATTTGTTTGAACAATTGGCATTGGAATTTTTAATAAAAAAAAATACTTCTTTAATTGTTAAACTAGATTGTTAGTTTATTGATCATTGTTTTAATGCACAAATTCTACTAAAATGAAAAAATGCAATTTAAATTTTCGAGGTTTTCTTAGGACCTTTTTGCTTCTTATCAAAAAATTAAAACTAAAATATTGAAAAGAACTTTTGGAGTTTTTTTTTTTTTGAATTCACTTAAAATTTTATAAAAACAATAGACGCGGTTCTCATTACAAAGGCTTTTTAATACCATCAATTACGAATTTTTCGGGAAATATCCTACACCTACTACAATAAAAAATTAAAGCAATAAGAAAAACAATTTCTATAAAACTCTAGCTTGTCAGTATATTAATTTCTTTAAAAAAATGTATAGATACAGTGAATCAAACAAGTTTTCATATGTAATTTTTATTTTTAAATTTTCACAATGGTTTTCAATCAAACATTTTTTTTTTTGTAATTTTTTAAGTATTATTCACGCTTTAACCAAACCTATTTAAATTTAAAACTATGCAAAATGTTTAACAATTCAAAATAAAATTCATGAAAATGTCGAAGTTTTTAATCTGAATCTTTAGAATTTTAGTATAATTATGTAAAAGTGGACTTATTATGGAAGAAAATGCGCAAAATGGGCTATAAAACTGCGTATCCAACTTGCTATAAAATTTCAGTAAATTTGTTGAATGTTTCTAAATTTTGTATAAACTTTGAAACTTTTTATATGAGTTTGGTGAAGGCATGACCAACACTGTTAAAAAAAAACAAATTTTAACTTTAAAAGTGCTGTAAATATGTATAAAAACAAACCAATATTGTATATATTTGCTGAAATCTCTACTCGCGTCGTATTTTTGTTATCTAAAAATCACAAAAAATCATCAAACTCACCTGTATCCCTCCGGTACGCCCACATTCCGCTTTAGGAACGAGCCAGTCGCCAAACGTCTGGTCACCCATTCGATCGGTATCATTTCACATTTCTTAGCGATGAAGGCGTTGGGCGCACAAGATTTAACGTAGGCCGTGTTTATGCCTACATAAAATTAAGTAGAACAAAAAAAAACAATAATAAAATCAATTCTTGCACTAATTTATACTAAGTACACTCAATTTAACTTGTGCCTACCCGCTTCATTTAGAATGCCAAATACCAGTCCATTAGTGGTGTTGGATATCTCCGCCTTGCCTTGCAGATCGTGCGCCTTCACACCATCGCCAGCTGTTATGCGATCTTTGCTGAGCAACAGACACAAGCCGGGATGTTCGGGTAGATCGTAAACCTGTTTTGTTTTACCCTCTATGATAGCTTTACCCAATTTGTAGCCGCCAACTTGATTAAAGAATAGAATTTCCAATAGTTGGCTGTTTAGTTAAAGAAAATTAAGAACTTATTTATATTTTTCTCCACTCACTAGTAGCCATTTTAATATGTCTTTGTAGCTATAACTGTCGCACGTGTTCTTTTTTTAATTTAATTTAAATTCTTCATACAACTCATAAACCAGCGTGCTAATAGCTGCGACAAGCTCGATCGTCTAAAGCGTACTGAGTGCGTCTTATAGACTGTGGTTCTCTTAAAAACTGGAACGCTAGTTCAGTGGTTTTTTGTTTGCTTGCTTTTATCATTTTACTCATACATTGAGATATTTTGCTCATTGACTTTTACAGTGTGTCGAAATGAGTCTAAAATAAAGCAAAAAAACTTGATAGTGGTTTAGGCGTAGCAAAATTGGTTCACTGCTGTTACGCTAGGAGTTGCTAGCAGGGAAATCCTGTCGATTTATTACTTGTTATTATAGCCAGAAAGTTTCTGTGCTTCATTGAGGCGCGTTTTACGAGGTAGCTGATGATTTTCCTGGCGTTAAGGTGGTGGTTGGACTGCGATTAGAGCATTTACTAATGAGGGTGGTAAGAGGGTTTCACAGTGGCCGGCCGGTACACTTTCAGATCCAAAAGTTTTTGTTGCTAGCCTGGACCTCGTCCCTTAGTTCATGGAGATGCTTGGAGGCGTTTTAGCCTTAAGAAATTGTCGGTTTGGGTGCACCCAATTGGTGAAGTTGGTATTCAGAAGACGTACACACATAGGAATTTATGTAAGTCTGTGTATGATGATACGGGGAACCAGCTATGAAGTTCTTCATCGACATAAATACCTAAACTTAGCTTAATCCACTTCAGCTCGCCGTTGATTTTGAGAGGAAATGGGTAGACTCCTTGTAGTGAACTGTCTACCTCTTATAGTTGCATTTTCGGACGCCGCTATCGAAAAATCGTCAGCGTATAAAATCAGCGGGACTTACTCTGGCTGTTGAGGAAGTTTATACAATGAAAAACCCCAAACAAAATTCCTGGTAGTATTTTAACAATTCTAAACTCGTTTAACAGTCTAACAGCAAATATACCATCCTATGTAAGTGCAAGCAGTAAATGTAAAATTATACGAAGGAGTTTAGAAACCTGATCAAAATTTGTGGATTTATCTCACTCACCACCATTAGGCCAACAAAGAAAGACTTCACGAGAATGCCGAGTCGAGGATCTTATCACTCGTTGTATTTTTGTTGCGTTGAACTATGTCTATACCGTTATAAGGATTGTCATTTCATCTTCTTTGGTACCCGTCACCTACAAACACAAGGCCGTGGAATTGTATCCCGAAAGACAAAGCCATCTCATCTTTGTTCGACATCGTTCATGTTTCTGCGCAGTATAAAAGGACGGACATGTGAGATTTGTACAGCATCATTTTTTTTCGTCGAGGACTCTGCTTTTCAATTTTCAACCGAGTTAAACTAACCCCTGTGGTAAGAGATTCTTCGCTTGATTTTCAAGCTCTAGTCGTTTACTAGTACTTCAAAGTTAAAACTGCCAACAGTTACGTGCCTAGTCCTCGTTCAATGTTAGTACAACCTCTTCTTCCTACTTCTCTAAGCTGCAAAGTCCGACAACTGCAAGCTGCCAATCTTACCGCTTTCTCTTTGAACGACAGCTAAGATATTATTACTAAAAAGGGGCACGGAATATTCGAGTCACTGAAGAAAAAACTTCCACGATTTCATTTTCCTAAAGGTCAGTGTACTTTGTGAGACATTTTTATTTATTGAAAACACTAGATGTTTCTAATTAGGTTTACTCTACTCTAGGTCCAGTTTTGTAACTACAACAGTAACTATTCAAACCACTCCTTTGCAGTCTACTCTTTTTTCAGACATTTTGTTTAGCTTTGAAGCGAAGTGTTGGCTCTCTTGCTGTCAGTAAAGATATTATTCACTTTAAAGTTGTTAGTTTGGCTTTCACCTCTTGTGGAAGCTCGTATAACTGTTGAATATCTAGTTATAAACAGTATACAGCAGTTCTTATGCCTAGTCCTTTTAAAAGTAGTAACAAGTCTGTCTTGCAGGGGCCTACATATAGTAGATTCAGTATCAATTTTTTTTTATTATATATCTATTTTAGTATTCGCTCGAGCGTTTCAACCATCGAGTTTTAACATCTCTCTAATATGGTGAAGGCCAGATCGTTGACGTATAGCAGCTTCAGCCAACAACCTCTCATTTGTAGAAAAATTGTATTAGCCATAATTTTTCACATCAACGTAGAAAGAAAATCTCCTTGGAGTCTGTTCCTGTTTGCTTTCCTTTGGATAGACAACACACCTTAGCGCGCTTTTAAATTCATGACAGAGCTTCCATCGCTTAAATCAAGGCCTATGTAGAGACCTTGTGAAGACATTCGATGCAAGGGCGTAACCAGGATCTGATATAAGGGGGGGAGGCGGGGCGAAAACGAAATATACTTGTTATTTTTTTTTATATATTTTTTATTTAATCGTTTTTACGCTAATAACGATTTTCAGCAAACTGTTCGATTATATCCTTCTGAATCATCTCGCGGTTTTCGGTTACGAGTTTTCTATGGACGCTCATGAGTCATATTCCAGAAAGCCTTTCTTCTCCTGTTGTACTTCTGAGCCAGGTTTTTACTCTACGAAATGTACTAAACGGTCGCTCCACAGTCGCTGTTGTGCATGGAAAAGCAAAAGATGAAGAAGAAAAGGGTTTTTGGGGTCAGTTTTTTTGTTTACCTGCCAAACGTGGTAGAGAAATTTCGACTCCTAGATCGGCTGTAATCATACGAGCTTTTTAATTCACTCCGTAGTGACTTCCTTCTTTCGATCATTCTTGACCACCTCCAAAAAATATTATCAATATGCTGATCAACGGCGATGAGGTCTATTGTTTTCATTTGCAAAATGTTTGCTGTAGGTTCCAGACACATTGAATATTTAGCAATTGTCATTAAAGCAATGATGAACATCGGCCTTGTTATAGCAGCACACAATTGATACGCAGACTTCTTTGTGGAAAAGTTTGCCTGAATTGACAACTTTTCTAAAGCTTTCACAATTTCAAGACAAATCTTCTTAAAATTTCCTGATAGCCCTATATTTTTCCGACCAGCTTGCTTCACACAAACGTGATATATTAGGAGCATAATTTTTGCGTGTCATTGATTCGCGAAAAAAGTGTATCATATATTATAGGGTAGAATAGTACTTCTTATTTCTGGAACCTCGTTTAAGTCATTCACAACAAGATCTAACGGAGGAGGAAGTGTTTTTCTCGTTGGGTTTTTCCATCCTGTTTATCACAGAATGGTAAGAGAAACTTAAATGGCTGTTTCTTTCAATTCTGTACGCTGTGCTTACGTCATTGTAACAACGATGAAAAGCACAGGCCTTATGTAGAAATTGAGAGTATAATTACGAATTCGATTACGCATACAATTAAGTACTTTTTTTTATTGATTTTTGAAATTTTCTCCTTCGCTTTGTAGCTGTAAGGGGGGCGGCAGCTGCGCCGGCCCCTACTTGGCTACGCCCTTGATTCAATGTGTCTACGGAAACAATTATTAGTTGCGATCCTGTACGAGTCCGGACTAGTCAGAAATAGTCAGAATCAGTCATATTTTACTGGAAATCGACCCCGTACTCGGTTCTCTGACTATTGAGAGGACAAAAAAGAGAGTAAATACGGTTCTCTCTCTGTCAGAAGTTACCAGTTTTAGTCCGAGAATTTTTCGCTGGTAAATTCTGGTAAATGTGTCAAACGATCAGCTGTAGTGTTTGGCTACCAAATTGTAAACAAAAGACAAGTGCACTCTGCTAATTCATGTTGAAAAGTATTTAATTAATTTGAAAGTATTTTTGGTTATTTACATGTGTGAGCTGAGTGTGTTTACATACAAAATAAGCAAAAATTTACAACCAAAATTTGGAGGTTATGTTGAAGTTGACAGCAGTTAGCATTTTTTACTAGAAAGCGATCCCGTACTTTTCGCTGTGAGCGAATTTTTATTTTTTGACAATTTTACTAGTCCGAGTCCGAGGAATACGGGATTGCACCTATTGCGTATTGTCCGGTGATGACATTTCCATATAAAGCACTATCAATATCAGTTTTTGAGGATTTGTCCTTTGTTATGGAGTGGTGATTTTTGATATTACTTAAGTTTCAAAATCATCGAAAATCTAAAGTTAAGTACAACTTTGATATTCACCGAACTAAGATATGACATAGTTGATCCATTATTTTATTAAATTAAGTCACTGTGCGCTAAGTTAATCGCTTGACCAGATGATACATACAAGAGGACGCTAACACTGAACCAAATAATATTATTTAGTAAATTTTGCATACATGCATACATACCCTGCAGCAAAATTTAGGGACAGTCTGTCAAAGCGCTAGTTCCGCCCTACAAATTTCAGAACTGTCTCTGAACTACTGAAAAAGGGATGCTGAGTTGGACGGTTGAAACTGGTCATGTGAAAGCTGACAAAAGATGCACAAATGTAATATACTATATTTTTTCGATTTTCTTAGACCCTAAAACTAATAACAAACTGTTTTCGTTTATTTAATATGTAATTCTCTACATAGTTTATGGGGCAACTGCTAAAATATTTCCAAAAAAGTCGTTATTGGTAACATTAATGTAATTTTTATACATATCTACGTACGTATAAAATTTAATGCAAAATATAAAATTTAGTTAAGCTACACTTGACAGGAAAGGTCTGCGTACACCATTTATTTTTTAAATATTCACAATATATTGAGAGTTAAAATTATTTTTATTATTTAAATGATCATGCTTAAAATAAAATAATATTAACCGTGTTTTAAAACTTTATACAAAACGAAAGTTAAACTTAACGATTTTTCATCAAAATGTTTGACTTTTTAATCAGATTTAAAAAAA
>NW_023458567.1:20188820-20190311 GCF_013731165.1 Rhagoletis pomonella | reverse complement strand
TGAATCAAGGGCGTAGCCAAGTAGGGGCCGGGGCAGCTGCCGCCCCCTTACAGCTACAAAGCGAAGGAGAAAATTTCAAAAATCAATAAAAAAAAGTACTAAATTGTATGCGTAATCGAATTCGTAATTATACTCTCAATTTCTACATAAGGCCTGTGCTTTTCATCGTTGTTACAATGACGTAAGCACAGCGTACAGAATTGAATAAAACACCCATTTAAGTTTCTCTTACCGTTCTGTGATAAACAGGATGGAAAAACCCAACGAGAAAAACACTTCCTCCTCCGTTAGATCTTGTTGTGAATGACTTAAACGAGGTTCCAGAAATAAGAAGTACTATTCTACCCTATAATATGTGATACACTTTTTTCGCGAATCAATGACACGCAAAAATTATGCTCCTGATATATCACGTTTGTGTGAAGCAAGCTGGTCGGAAAAATATAAGGCTATCAGGAAATTTTAAGAGAATTGTCTTGAAATTGTGAAAGCTTTAGAAAAGTTGTCAATTCAGGCAAACTTTTCCACAAAAAAGTCTGCGTATCAAATGTGTGCTGCTATAACAAGGCCGATGTTCATCATTGCTTTAATGACAATTGCTAAATATTCAATGTGTCTGGAACCTACCGCAAACATTTTGCAAATGAAGATAATAGACCTCATCGCCGTTGATCAGTATATTGATAATATTTTGGAGGTGGTCAAGAATGATCGAAAAAAGGAAGTCACTACGGAGTGAATTAAAAAATCTCGTATGATTACAGCCGATCTAGGAGTATAAATTTCTCTACCACGTTTGGCAGGTAAACAAAAAAACTGACTCCAAAAACCCCATATTTCATCTTTTGCTTTTCCATGCACAACAGCGACTGTGGAGCGACCGTTTAGTACACTTCGTAGAGTAAAAACCTGGCTCAGAAGTACAACAGGAGAAGAAAGGCTTTCTGGAATATGCCTCATGAGCGTCCATAGAAAACTCGTTACCGAAAACCGCGAGATGATTCAGAAGGATATAATCGAACAGTTTGCTGAAAATCGTTATTAGCGTAAAAATGATTAAATAAAAAATATATAAAAAAATAACAAGTATATTTCGTTTTCGCCCCGCCTCCCCTCCTTATAACAGATCCTGGTTACGCCCTTGCATCGATTGTCTTCACAACGTTTCTACATAGGCCTGATTTAATCGATGGAAGCTCTGCCATGAAATTAAAAGCGCGCTAAGGTGTGTTGTCTATCCAAAGGAAAGCAAACAGGAACAGACACCAAGGATATTTTCTTTCTACGTTGATGTGAAAAATTATGGCTAATAAAATTTTTCTACAAATGGGAGGTTGTTGGCTAAAGCTGCTATACGTCAACGATCTGGCCTTCACCATATTTGAGAGATGTTAAAACTCGATGGTTGAAACGCTCGAGCGAATACTAAAATAGATATATAATAAAAAAAAAATTGATACTGAATCTACTATATGTAGGCCCCTGCAAGAC
>NW_023458567.1:20187373-20188720 GCF_013731165.1 Rhagoletis pomonella | reverse complement strand
AAAAATCTAATTTTGGGCGGGACGACGTTCGCCGGGTCTGCTAGTTTGTTATAAAAGCCACGTTGGTTATACAACAAAAACCATTCAGATTGCAATCTTTTTACAAAAATTAGAAAATGCTCTAAATTTCAATTTTTATAATCAGAATCTTTAGAAAAAATTTTGGTATGCAGTTTTTTAGGTCCTATTAAAAAGTGAAAAAGTGAAGTGCGGTCAGTTCAACCCGCATCCGGGCGAAACGGGAAGTCGGTAATACGACCAAAAGATAGAGCGTTCCCGACTTGGTGATTGAATTTATTTTATTGTCCAATAAAAACATTTTCTTCCATTTCAGAAGTGGCGTTACGTGACACTTGTATGGCAAAATGTAACAAAAAAATTAAAAAGTCAAAATTTTAAAAAGGTTTATCTAGATTTGCATAGAAATTAAATAGCCCCTTATTCAGTAAAAAAATTTCAACTGTTGGTGGTAGCAATTTAAAGGTATTAGTAAACATACTGACGCTGATGTGACGTGAGAAAAAACAGAATAGGAGTTTGAATTCGATTATAACATTGCAAACATTTTCGAATAGAGCAAGACTATTTCTATAAAAGTTTTCTGTGTTTCTTAGAAATCTTTGAAGTTAATTTTGAAGTTTTTAATAGGCGGCATACACAGTGCGTCTGACTCGCGAGTCGGTTTGAATGTGTTTGTGAAGATAAATATGTGTTAGTTACACCGACATGACTCCTGGCATGATTCTGAATGATTCAACTGTGTGTAGTCGAAGGCGAGTCAACACGTACGCAAATGACTCGCGAGTCAGACGCACCATGTATGCTGCCTATAAATGTATACATCTTTTCTGCTTTATGTTAAGTTTTGTTAATATAGTTTTTGAACGAATTTTTAATGGGGAAAAAACATTCACTTTATGTCGAATATACTTTTTATTTTGCAAATCTATGTCTTACAACGTTTCAACTAAACATGCCAAATGTGAAACAAATCAGAGCATAAATACGAGGGCTGTTCAGGATGTTGTGGAAATGGTCTGGGATTTGCAGTTGGAATTGCATCTGCAAAGCTTATGCTGGCTGCCATGGCAACCGTGTGCATTTTATTCTTGTGAATTTACAAATGCAACGAATATGCAAATGCAAGAGCATATGCACAAGATCCTGGACAGCCCTACGGGGTTTCAAAATAACGACTCTGGTGCCAACTACCGGGCAAAAATGCTTCTGCTTACATCACCAATGTATATTATAAAAAGCAGCCAAATCGGCCTATAAAAAAGTTAGATAGTTATACGACTTATTTTTTTCGTGGTAGACTTTTCGCGGGAATCTGAAGTTCGAAAG
>NW_023458567.1:20184574-20187273 GCF_013731165.1 Rhagoletis pomonella | reverse complement strand
TCCAGTACTCTACCATGAACATTTCCAGAGATATCTATATACATAAACCGATGCCTGACCAAACGGCTGAACCGAATTCAATTATGTAAAAAGTACTACCTCCGTGTGGAAGGTTTTTCGATAAAAAAAAAATCAAAACTTTTTGTTGTTATTGCCAAAATATTAAGAAAGCTAAGACGTCACGATTTCACAATTTCATAGAGTTTTCCGTGTACAATGATAATCGACCATCCCTATTTCTAAGAAAAAACAAAGTTGTTGTTTATATTAAATTCTTAGCATTTTTATCATATTTACTCACCTTCTAAACCTTCCCTGGACTTCCACAAATAATTCAAGACCAAAATTAGTCAAATCGGTCCAGCCGTTCTCGAGTTTTAGCGAGACTAACGAACAGCAATTCATTTTTATATATATAGATATTAAATAAACAAAAGACCAATAGCCAAAACTGATCAAAACATGGCACTCCTATCATTTTGTGGACCTTTGTACATGTTTTTAATACAGATTCGGATTCTGTGGATAAAAATACAGAACTTTTGTCGGAAACCTATTTACGGAATGGAATTCCGGTTAAAATAATGCAATTCCGGTCTAAACCGAAAGTTCATAATACGACCAAAACATACGGGCAGGTTCTGGAATTCACATCCGAGTGAATTTCAACCCCTGCCCATTTGAATTCAAAGCAAACTGGAAGTGAATTGCAGAACCTGCCGGATAGAGCATCTGTAACGCAGACTTTTTGTTGCAAACACACTCCCGGCAGCTTTTCCCAAAATGTATCTCAACCGCATATCCATATGTACATGTTGCGCAACATATCGAGCCCTAACCGCCAAAATAACGTAAGCGACATTTTGTTCAAAATTTTGTTTTTGATGCAGAAATATTCCTAGAGTATCTAGATGCGTTTCTGCATCAAAAATAAAATTTTGAAAACAATGTCGCTTACGTTATTTTGGCGGTTAGGGCTCGATATGTATGCGGAAGGATACCCAGTAAGAACCTTATCTGTTAACTAATGCCTAGTACTACAAACAGTTTGTATGAGAAATTCAAAAACTTTCCATCATTTTACATACTCGCTGCAGGTGTGAGTAGTTTTATTTTTCTTTTACATGAAATTCGCTATTACGTTATCATATATGTAGTTGTCTCTTTTCAATTAAATATTATTATGCGGCAAATAATGCGCTAAATAATGCAAAAACAGCCACATGAATATCGCTAGACTGCAAATGTGTTGATTTTTATTAACAATTTTGTAAGTGTATTGGAGAATGCCGGTTCTGCTGGGTACCCGGGATTTTCGGGATGTCGTTGGTCCAATCCCGGTTTAGATATCCATTATTTTTCAATGACTTAACATGAAAAAATTCCATCAATATGGTTTGAGAAGCTCTCCTACCATATAATAAATCATAAGTAAATGGGTTTGGAACGTACTTTTTTATTTAAAGTGAAAATTATTTCGTCAGTAGCAAAACGACAGACCGTAATTAAATTTATATGCATTTAATAATACTTTAGTGTATGTACAAAAAATTTATTTTCTTGTTGAAAGAAGTTCATGATTCTAGTGGCAGAAATAAAAGAAACGCCTTAATTCGACCAGTTTTGTCTATATTCCTTTTGTTTATCCAAAATTTACATTATTTTATAATAGTCTACTTCATATTATACATAATTAACTGCATATGTATAAATGGGCATTTCTCTGACGTCATGATTTTTTTAAAAATACTTTATCAAGCCCTAACCGCCAAAATAACGTAAGCGATTTGTTTTTCAAAATTTTCTTTTTGATGCAGAAATATTTCTAGAGCATCTTGATGCATTTCTGCATCAAAACGAAAATTTTGAAAAAAATTTCACTTACGTTATTTTGGCGGTTATTGCTCGTTATAATTTCAAAGATATGGTTAATTCCAAAATTTATTAAAAAAAAAAAATCAGTGCAATGTTAAACAAAAGTATGGGTAGATACCAAATGAAATAGTTTCTTTGGGTTCACAATGGTGAATAGGAATTGAAAATGCCCCTTTAATCTATTTTATTTTTTTAAGCTAATAAATTTAGTCCTTAACATATAGTTTTTTCAAAAATAACAATTGAAAAGTTTCAAGGATATTCAAGGATAAAATTTTAAAAGGGTATTTTCAATACCTCCCCGTCCCTTACGGACCAAATAATGTAATGTGTTTTAACTCTACAGAATCTTCTCTTTCATTTGATACATCTTTAAAATTTTAAAGTTCTTTTATAAAATCTAGACATCAGAGAGAAAAATTAAGAGCGCAATTTTACTATATTTGGCCCTTGGTTTGGCGAATATATATAGATTTTTTTGTGTGCAAAATTGCCTGCCGCAAGTTGTTATATGTATGTATATTGATCTACACATTTATAAAAAAATTTTAATATTAAATAAACAAAAGAAAATTATTAAATTGCCAAAACTTTTCAACATAAAGCGTTTCTATTATTGCCACCAGTGTAAATTACAAATCCCGAGAATCTAGCTAAATAATCCCGGGATTTTCGAGACTAAAAAAAACGGGATCCCGGTATTAACATTCTTAGCTCCAGCACTCTACGATGAATACTTCCAGAGATATGTTGTGTGACAACTTTAGTTTGTATGGCATATGCCACACCCCTTGATATATCGAAATTGCTTTTCATCTATTATC
>NW_023458567.1:20182419-20184474 GCF_013731165.1 Rhagoletis pomonella | reverse complement strand
GATAATAGATGAAAAGCAATTTCGATATATCAAGGGGTGTGGCATATCCCATACAAACTGAAGTTGTCACACAACATATCTCTGGAAGTATTCATCGTAGAGTGCTGGAACAAGGAATGTTAATCCCGGGATCCTGGTTTTTTTAGTCTCGAAAATCCCGGGATTATTTGCCTAGAATATCGGGATTTGTAATTTGCACTGGTGGCAATAATAGAAATGCTTTATGTTGAAAAGTTTGGGCTAAATATATTTCTGTTGTTTATTTAATATTTAACTTTTTTTTTTTAAATGTGTAGCTCAATATACATACATACATATACCACCTTGCGGCAGGCAATTTTGCACACAAAAAAATCAAGATATTCGCCAAACCAAGGGCCAAATATAGTAAAATTGCTTTCTTAATTATTCTCTCTGACGTCAGGATTTTTTAAAAGAACTTTAAAATTTAAAAAATGGGAGTAATTCAAAAAATGATTTGAAAATTTTACTGCAATATACCTATGAAACCGGAATGGGAATCAAATGAAAGAGAAGATTCTGTAGAGTTAAAACACATTACGTTATTTGGTCCGTAAGGGACGGGGAGGTATTGAAAATACCCTTTTAAAATTTTATCCTTGAATATCCTTGAAACTTTTCAATTCTTATTTTTGAAAAAAAACTATATGTTAAGGACTAAATTTATTAGCTTAAAAAAATAAAATAGATTAAAGGGGCATTTTCAATTCCTATTCGCCATTGTGAACCCAAAAAAACTATTTCATTTGGTACCCATACTTTTGTTTTACATTGCACTGATTTTTTTTTAAATAAATTTTGGAATTAGCCATATCTTTGAAATTATAACGAGCAATAACCGCGAAAATAACGTAAGTGAAACTTTTTTCAAAATTTTCGTTTTGATGCAGAAATGCATCTAGCTGCTCTAGGAATATTTTTGCATCAAAAAGAAAATTTTGAAAAACATACAGTCTTTTTAAACAAATCATGACGTCAGAGAAATACCCATTTATACATATGCAGTGAATTATGTGTAATAAGAAGTAGACTTTTATAAAATAATGTAAATCTTGGATAAACAAAAGGAATATAGACAAAACTGGTCGAATTAAGGCGCTTCTTTTATTTCTGCCACTAGAGTTATGAATGAACTTCTTTCAACAAGAAAATAAATTTTTTGTACACACACTAAAGTATTATTAAATGCATAAAAATTGCATTACTGGCTGTCGTTTTGTTACTTATGAAATAATTTTCACTTTAAATAAAAAATTACGTTCCAAACCCATTTACTTATTATACAATATATGGTAGGAGAGCTTCTCAAACCATATTGATGTAATTTTTAACTGATCCCGGGATCCCGGGATCAAACCAACGACATCCCGAAAATATGTAAAATGATGGAAAGTTTTTGAATTTCTCATACAAATTGTTTATATGCAGTACTAGGCCTATATAACGCATTAGTTAACAGATAGGTTTCTTACTGGGTACCCTTCCACATATGTTGCGCAACATGTACATATGGATATGCGGTTGAGAGACATTTTGGGAAAAGCTGCCGGGAGTGTGTTTGCAACAAAAAGTCTGCGTTACAGTTGCTCTATCCGGCAGGTTCTGCAATTCACTTCCCAGTGAATTTGAATCAAGTTTGCTTTGAATTCAAATGGGCAGGGGTTGAAATTCATTCGGATGTGAAATAAAAACGAGGGTTGTTGAGTATGTTGTTAAAATGGTCTGGGATTTGCAGTTGGAATTGAATCTGCACAGCTTATGCTGGCTGCCATGGCAACCGTGTGCATTTTATTCTTGTGAATTTACAAATGCAACGAATATGCAAATGCAAGAGCATATGTACAAGATCCTGAACAGCCCTACGGTGTTTCAAAATAACGACTCTGGTGCCAACTAACGGGACAATTTTTGGCAAAAATGCTTCTGCTTACATCACCAATGTAGCAGCCAAATCGGCCTATAAAAAAGTTAGATAGTTGTACGACTTTTATTTTTTTCGTGGTAGACTTTTCGCGGGAATCTGAAGTTCGAAAG
>NW_023458567.1:20177466-20182319 GCF_013731165.1 Rhagoletis pomonella | reverse complement strand
TTATTTTTTTCGTGGTAGACTTTTCGCGGGAATCTGAAGTTCGAAAGAAATTTAGGAGTTGAAAAACGCAGTTCCGAGAAAAAAGTTTCAAACAAAAGTTACGAATTTTTATCCTCAATATCCGAATCAGTAGTAAAAACATATACAGTGGTCCACAAAATAATAGGAGTGCGATAATTGGATGAATTTTGGTTATTTGTCTTTTGTTTATTTAATGTTTGATATTGATGTTATAACAGTCAGTCAATTCAGATTTTAATCTTTGTACAAAAATTATAAAAATTTTGCACTCTGAAATTTTTTATAATTTTTGTATAAAGTTTGAAATGTAAATGTATGTGTTGTTTGTTGTATAACCAACTAGACTTTTATAAAAAAAAAATAAAAAACGTTAAATAATCAAAAGACAAGTAGCCAATTTTGTGGACAACTGTATGTCTAATTAAAAAAAAAAAATGGACTTCCAGTCAGTTTAGTCCACTTCCGGCCGAAACCGGAAATTGGTAATGCCTCCACGAGATAGAGCATCCCCGATTTGGTTGGTCATATTTTTTGGTGTTTAAAAACAAAACATATCTCCCCCATTTTGAGGGTGTGGACGGGTGGTCTAGGACACTCTGTATATGTATTGTTTTATTTTATGGAAAATCGTATTTTAGTTTAATATTAGTTTTGCTGTTATTGTTATTTTTGGTGTTAGTTACTCTTTGCTTTTTTGTTCGGTGGAATTTCTTCGATTTCTGCATACGGCGAACCAGGCGTTTTAAGGAAAATTGGATTCCCCTTGCCATTCTGGACTTTCAAGTTCTTAAAGCTACCAAAAAAGTTTTATTTTTCTATTTGTTGCGATTTTTGCTTTATTTTGTACTTTAAACGATTTCAGTTTTTACTGATCATCACTCTAATTTATTACGTTTTTTATTAAACCATGCCAGAAAGAAGTACTGCAACTACACGAAATTCTTCTAAAATATCCAAATTACTATTTATTTCCGTTAATCTATTAATTTTTGCAATCATGGAAAGTCGCTTAAGTGGTAAGTAATTTAAAACCCTTCAATACACCTCCGCCTTTCTCTTAAAAATCGAACACATATTTATCTATTTACTTATGTACGTATGTATGTATTTATGTATTTTCCCGTAAAACACAAGAATAAAATTTTTTCCACCGGCATACAAATTGCACTTTAACCTTTCCGCTTGCAATCGAAGAAAATAATGAACAAATCACATCTTTCCAGATGTAAGAATTAATTAAACGCACACACCTCTTTTTTTTTTTCTCTTAAGCCACTTGCTAAAGCACGTTTGGCGGCAATGTTTGATTTTTCAAGCGAAGAAGTATATACGGTGTAAATGTTTACACATCCACCTACATACATACATAATATGTTGTACATACATATGCACACAATAATAAACAAATCGATTGGCCGTCTCAAATTTTTATATTAAATTGCAATTGTCGATTTTTCCACTTATTTTCCGTATAATTTTTTGCGTTTTCTTTTTTTTTCGATTTTCAGCTTGAATTGTGAATAAACATTAGGTTCTAGGGCTTCTTTGTAAAAAATCCATACTGGTTTTTTCGTATGCGCTGCTTTGTACCGTTTGATTACTTACCCTTTTTGTTAGTTGTTACAGAAGCCAAAATTTAATAAGACTTGCGATATGCTTATCAATATACATATATAAATATAATCACTTTATAAAAACTAAAATGATTAATGATTTTATTACTCACAGAATGAAGATAACGGCCGTGAAAAACGTGTAAGGGCGACTAACAGCTGATGGCGACTGTCAGGCGTTTGTACAAAATAGCTAAAGAGAAACAAACAGCTGTGAAATGGGTTGCCATGTAATAATGGAATTCTTGAAAATAAAATATAATTAATTTTTTTAGTAACAAAGAGGGAAAACTAAGAAAAGTATGTCTCCTCAACTGTTATAATTTTTCACATTGAAAATATAACTGCTATGAAACAAACCTCGTGTTTCAAATTAATCAGATTTGATTTTTTTAATTCTTGGTTTTTTCATTAACTTAATTACATTTTGTATTTATTTTTTTTTCATTACATGACACATTTTCCGAATAAAATTGTGTCATTTGAAATTTTTCGAAAAAATTGCGTCTTTAAATTTTAACAGGCTGATAAATTTAGAATTGATTGGTGCAACCGGGCATAAATGGTTAAAGTTTTTTATTATTTGTAATTCAATTTTTTTATTTAACTTTCTTTTATTTTTTTCTATATCGCTAGCTTAGAGTGAAAAGATGCTAAGTCCAATTTTAAAAATTTTACGGGAGAGGAAAACAACTTCTTATAGCCACTTTCTTCAAGTATTTTGCAAATTTTTGAATACAACATTTTGGCTGTTTAAATCAAAGCAAAACTCCAACAAATCAGAGGGATTCGGTCTTTATTAAACGGTGTCGTGCTTTTTTGGCCGTATCGGATTTTTGGCCTTTCATTAAATGTAAACGAGAATAACTAAAACAAGCACCTTTATCCTTTTAGAAACAATGTATGTAGCAACTTTTCACTCTAAGCTAGCGATATTTTATTTCATTTTATTTTATTTTATCTTTTTTCTTTTTTTGTCATTAATTGGTTAAAATATTTTCTGCTTATTTTAATTGTATGTTGTTCGTTTCAATTTATTTTATTTTGTTTTATTTTATTTAGTTTAGTTTATTAAATTTTTATATTTTATTTATTTAGTAACTTTTTTACAGCCTTTTCGATTTGCAATTTTATTTTATTTTGTTATCTTTTATATTGTATTTTATTTTCTGTTTTCGTCAATAATTGTTTAAAATTTTTTATACTTAATTTAATTGTATTTTATTTGTTTTAATTTATTTTATTTTGTTTAATTAAATTTAATCTTGTTTTATTTAACTTTATTTGATTTCTTAATTTTTTATAACTTCTTATCTTATTATTTAAACAAAATTTTTTTCTTTTTTTATGTATGTTACCGCATAACTTTGGACCAGGTCAACCATTTCGATAATTCTTTTGCATCGGAAAGTAGTGTCTCAGAGGTGGTCTCATACTAATCCGGTTTAGATCCGATCATTGGATCATGAGATACATATATATATATAAATTTTTTTTTATATGAGAAGTGAAGTCGGTTTTTTTTGCTAAAAATTACTTGTTATTTGCGCTATTTTTCGACTAAAAATCAAAAACTTGTGTATGATTAAGTGTTAGTAGTGTATTAAGCTCAAAAATATTAATTTTTTTTTCATTAATCGTTTAAAAATTTTTCTATTCACAATTTTATTTTATTGGTTTTTTTTTACCTATTTTTGTTTAAGTTACTTAAATTTATTTTTTTATTTCATCGCTCAAGTTCAATACAAACCTGGAAAATTCACTAAGGTAATGTAAACAAATTTCTATAATATGTACATTAGGGCAGGCGAATTTTGTTGACTTTGCGCGTATAGCACAGGAGGTTTCTACGTGTAATTCTAAGCAAAACAGTTATCGAAGAAAATGTGAAAAGTTTTACTGTTGCGATCTCTGATGGAAGTTTAGAGCAAAAGATAAGTGCTGAAATGGATTCCTCATACCAAAACAACACCTTCTAGCGTGTTTTTTTTTATAAAATTTAAGCACTTCTTTACGACACTATAGCGAAATGGTAAGAAACTCCAAATTGATTTTATTGATTTATCCGCCAATTTGTGATATACGCGCATAGTCTAAAAAATTTCCCATACAAATTGATCCGCCCTACATCCCAGCCAGCAGAGAAACGTACTCTTTGCCGACAGTGCAGTTTTCGTACATTTTTCGTATCCGGAAACGTTCAGAAAACGATTTCCATATTTGTTTATTTTTCGTATCCGAAAAATGTCATATTATTTCAAAACAATGATTTTAAAATATTTGTTCAACCTGAGCATTTGAAAACATGCATACGTATTCGCCAGTAGCTGAGTGTGCAGAGAAGTGTGCATACAACAGGATCCAAATCCATTTTTCTCGAGCTGCACTTTTCGAGTTATGACCTTATTGAAGTAAATGAGCGATGTGTAGATACATATATGTGCACGTAATTGGCGATGTGTATGAATTGGGGTGCTCCAAAATTGCATGTGAAAAAGCAAAGTCGAAATTTTTATGCTCGTACCCCCCCTAGGATTGTTCTATACCGAAAAAATCAAATTTTGAAATCAAAAAATATTTAGAGATCGCTCAAAGCGCTCAAAGTTTTCCATGTATTTTATATGGGATAAAAACAACTTTTCGCAGGAATGGTATAGAATTCTTGAAAATCAATATGTTTCGACCGGAAAATTCTGTTTCTCTTCAGAAGATTCCCAATAATAATACCCAATTATATTTAACCATTTTTTCATAGTAACTATATTTTATAAGTCCGCCAAAGCCCCCCAAAAATGCCAGAAAAAGCAATGGGGGGATAAATAAAAAAATTTTAGTACTAAAAAATTGTTAAATTAACAATTGGGTATTGTTATTGGAAGTCTTCTGAAGAGAACCAGAGTTTTCCGATCGAAAAATATTGATTTTCAAGAATATTATAACAACCATTTCTACTAAAAGTGGTTTTCCCATATAAAATACATGGACAACTTTGAGCGCTTTCAGCGGCCTCTAAATATTTTTTATTAAAAAAAAAATGGGGTATATTTTTTCGATATAGAACAATTCTAGGGGTGGGAGCATTAAAATTCCGACC
Organism: Rhagoletis pomonella; assembly: GCF_013731165.1. Taxonomy (NCBI): domain Eukaryota; kingdom Metazoa; phylum Arthropoda; class Insecta; order Diptera; family Tephritidae; genus Rhagoletis; species Rhagoletis pomonella. The sequence goes on along the minus strand of NW_023458567.1, from coordinate 20,177,591 downwards.
TTACTTGTTTCGGACTACCCTAGTGTGCATACTACATGAAAAAGTAGCCATTTATGGTATACATATTTCCTTCCACATAGAAATTGATAAAGGAAATAAAGAGAACTTGAGTTTCTCTTTAAAAA
>NW_023458567.1:20175297-20177366 GCF_013731165.1 Rhagoletis pomonella | reverse complement strand
AATCGACATCTCTATTCATTCTGAGCATTTATGTATACATTTGTCTATATCTATGTCGATTCGTTTTGGCTGTTGCAAACAACCGTTATGTGAACAAAATTAATATAGCCTTGAGCACAAGTGCGCTCGGGTATAAAAATGCGTAACACCATCAGAAAAAAACTCAAATTCATAGCCGCTTGAAGCTGAAATTCTGATTAAAAAGATTGAAATTTTACATTTTTTTTTTACTTTGGCGAATTTTTATAAATCTTATACAAGGTTTGATTTTTTGCATTGCATATTTTTCGTTGTAATATATATACGGTGACCATTCGTACTGATTTTGGCGGGACAGTACCGATCAGGGACGTGAACCAGTTTTGAACCGAACCGGTTTGAACCAGAAAACCGCTTTTTTCTATTAATTAACTTAACCATTAACCGAACCGAAATTTTTCACAAATGTTTGGTCCGAACCGAAAACCGAACGCCTTTCTTTAAAGGTTTAAAGGTTCGTTTCAATCAATTTTCAATAGAAAAATGCACCCGCTTTTGTTCGTTTTGTTAAACATGGTAATACCTACCATGTTTGTTTACCATGTGACAATATCATATGTAAGGGCAACCCATCTCATTTGACAGACACTTGACCCTTAACCTTGCGCGTTGTTGCACTTGACACTTATAAACTTGCGCGTTATTTTTATTGTTTTTGGAACCGTTAAACCGAACCGAAACCCCGGTTCAAAGACCAAAAAAAACGCTTTGACGAACCAATCCAAAAGTGCAAAAACGGTTCGAACCGCTGAATCGAACCGACCAAATTTTTCATCCGATTCACGTCCCTGGTACCGATTTTGAGAAAATTGTCCCGCTGAATATTTTTTTCAAATCGGGACGTATAAGTGTCCCATTTTTTCATATTTGTATCGATTAAGGGCCGGATTCACAATGCTTAGTTAAACGTTTGTTAACTTAACCACCATCAAGAAATTAACTTTGAATTTATATTCAGAGTCGCATAGTTAACTACGAAAATTCATATCGCCCGAAAATATACAAATTCTAAAAATCAATACTTTTCTATTCAAATTTGAAATTCGTTCCACAAAAAAAATTAAATTTCACAAGAGTTTAACTATGGGGGAATGCTGGTTTAAACTTTTGTTAACTGAGCGTTGTGAATATGAAAATCAATAGTTAAACTCTTATCAGTGGTTAACTACGCACTGTGAATTTGGCCCTAAGTACCGATTTTCAGGGTTTTATTTATTAATATAATAATTTTTCGTGCAAACGTGGCAGCACAATCGTTATCACAAAGGGCATATGTATCCTTGTTTTCTATGATCTTTGGTTATGTTTAATTCTGTCAAACTAGTGCATTCGCAATATCGTCTAAATTTTTTAAGGTCTTTTAATTGTTTAAGTTTTTTTAATGAAACGATGCTAACTTGAACTTAGTAAAATTATAAAAAATAATAATCATTCCCTCGAAAAATTCATGGATTTAAAAAATATAAGCTGTAGATACAGTGGCGAAAATATAATAGGGAAGAGACATTTTAGCAATCTTTGGCTATTCCTATCGATTATTTAATGTTTAGTGTTAATGTTTAATATTCTTTACGAAAGTGTAGCTCGTTATTATCAGAATTTCAAACAAAAATGAGCAAAATTCGACAAAAATTCATCAATATTTTGAACTTTTTTATTAGATTTCTTATAAACATTATGAGTACCGTTGATTTTTAGTAAGTTTTTTTGTGGAAGGTGTTGTTCATCTACTTCAAACTTGTCCTTTATTGTACTAAAATTTAATGAGATAAAAAACTGCATACTCAAGACAATTCTAGAAAATCTGAACAAAATTTTTAAAATTTTGATCAACATTTGTTAAAATTCGTCGAATTTTTATAAGTATTCTGCAAAGTTTTAAATTTTGACTTACATGTTTTTTAGATAGTAAGTTATATTTTCATAAAAAAATAATAAATGATTCTTAAACAAAGAAAAGTAGCCAAAACTTGCTAAAATGTCATTTCCCTATTAACATTCTCGCCACCGTGTATATTGTGTGTATAAAT
>NW_023458567.1:20164307-20175287 GCF_013731165.1 Rhagoletis pomonella | reverse complement strand
TTAGCAAATTACTCTCGCAGCTATAATATTTGAGTGATATACATAATGTACATATATAATACATAAAGATCATGACTTCCAGTCAACCGACATCTCAGACTATTTTGTGTGGTTATCGCTACTCCAGTGCTAGAATTACTGCCTCACGCCCGCAAAAATCTCACAATGAGGGCCCACAGCTGATGCTACTGAGTCGCCCTCTTACCGATTTTTCTAGCGTGAGGGACGCCTTCTGGGCTGTTTTGGGTACCCGCGGATCTCGCGGCCTGCGTGGAATAAACCTAATACTTGTTTATTTATATCTGTCTGATTAAGAATTCAGAATTTCCTGTTTTTGGTTGGCTACGCGTCGAAAAACCTTACTAGAAACGAGAAATCAAAAAAAAAACTTTCTATGAATCTGTACTCACTATATAAATTTGCAGTTTGATGTTGCTTCTTCTACGTCTTTAGCTCTGCAATAATTCATTGGGTTATGTCGAGATTAAATATATCCACGCTCTTCACCCTTCACAAAGTCATTTTAGCAAAGTTTTGGCTAACTTAAAAGTACTTTCGCATACTCTTCCCACAAACAATTTTTAACATGTACTCCTTTTACTTAATTTATTTTACAAGCCATTTATTTTATAATCGTAAAGTAGCTTTTAATGTTTAATTGACATTTTTACAATTTAAATTACCATTGTGTGGCGCGTGTAGCGGTTTTATGATTTATTGTTTGCTTTTCATCTATTATTATTTAATAGCTGTGTGAAAATTTCCCAAAAAAATAATAGCTTACCTCACAATTTTCTCGTTAACGATGAATTAAAAAGACAAAAGAGCAAAATTTACATAATTCACTAAACTTTGACTTTTTGATGTTAAGTTGTGGATTCACTGTTTTTTCACAATTTTTTCTTGACTCCTAGCTTGCTTGTTAGCGGTATCACATTGACTTTGTCCACTTGTTTAGATGAGTTAATACTAGAATCTGTAGTCAAATGTTGGTAGGTGGTATCATGACATCGACCTTGTATTTGTTTTTCTTCCGAAGTATGCAAATTTTATTACCGCTACTTCATTTGATGTATGTACCCTTGTGGTCAGCTGATTAAGTCAAGTGACATTTTGATTAGTTTTGGCTATTTTTCTTTTGTTTATATAATGTTTATATTTTTTTTTTATAAAAATTCAGCACTTTACCTAACCAGGGCCACATAAATCCACACTTCAAACTTCAATAAAGTATGCTCGACAATTTCGTTTGTATGAGAGAAAATGCCTAGTAGCATCAGCAAAAAACATGGTTAAAAATCAACGCAATTTTCTAGCGTCTTGAAATTTGCACTTTAACCAACTAAAATTTAATGAGCTACAAACTGCATACCCAAAATTTTTCTAAAAATTCTAAATAAAAAGTTTAAAATTTTTGAATGCAATTATTAGAGTTTGTTGAATTTTTATGATTTTTTTACGAAGTTTGAAATATGGATTAAGTGCTAAACTTTTATAAAAAAAAAATTTAAACATTAAATAAACAAAAGCAAAATAGCCGAAATTAGTCAAAATATCACTTGACTTAATCAGCTGATCACAAGTGTATGTACATATACATACAAACATATGTTCACATACCATTTTTTTGGGTAGGAGTAGAAAAGTTTTTTTCATCTACATAGTATGAATTTGAAAATTCGCACGGTTGCCATATTTTTAGGAAAAATAACATCACGCTTCTCACCCTTGACTAAATAGTTTTATAATAAATATTCTACTGAGAGATTCTTGTAGTAAACAGGCCGAAAGATGCTCCTCCATTAAATTGGAATAGATGGTGCTAACGTCAGTCATAACAAAAACATACAAGGTAAAAAAATTCCAAATTGACTTGGAAATGGTATATTTATCTGGCAAATGAGCAGCGCGTGTATGTACATAGTTACCCAAAAAAATAACTTCATTTTTTATCCATTTTTAAACCAAACAAATTAAACCTTTACAATTTTACCCTATTATTTATCAAAACAGAGAGAAAAAGTAATAGGTGACATGCAGAGTAATCGTTTCCAAGTTTCTATGTAAGTCAAGTCAAATTCCCAAGTCTTGCATCACCGAACTTTAGGAGATTTAATAAAAAAATATCTATGTATGTAAATACGTGCATGTATAGTGTAGTCGAATTGGACGCAAAAATTGCCTAACTTGTAAATTAATTCAGTGAAAAAATACCAAATTGAACCAAAATATTTCGGTGCAGAGGAGATCTAAAAAATTAATAACGATCGGTTTTTTGTAGGGATTTATGTTAAAAACATCCGTAGTGTCGACTTAAGTCCAGACGAAAATTATACGGAAAACGATGTTGTGTCGTTTTTTTTTTTTTGTACAAAAATTCCGAAACTTGTTTAACCCCAACTACGTGATATTCGCGATATCTTTCCTGAGGCCCAACTCTTAACTCGGCAGCCAGTTCGAAAACGTCTTATCTCAGAAAACTTTTCAAGAACGCACTATTTCAGAATTTGAACCGTTCTTTGGGAGTTCTTCAACCAAATTCTAAAATAGTGCGTTCTGAATTTGGTTGACCCCCTGACAAAGCTTCAAAGGGCAGATAATGTCAGCACGACTTTTTCCACCTACCTCCATATAGTCAAAACACTGTGCGAGGTAGCGTAAATGTAGGTTGACGGGCAGAGGAACATCAAATTTGCTGTTGATATATATATAGAGAGAGAGAGATGATCTCCGTTTTACGTCCGCGGGTAACTGCGTAAGAGTTGCGCAAAGTTTACCAATTTTATTTGCAAACCCCGAAGTCCTACTATATCGCATTCCGCCCCAACCCACAAGGAGCATTATTATATTGTTCGCTTTTTGCTCCTCAGCTAGTAATAAAGGAGCACAAATCATGTCAAGTAGTGCTCTTTTACTCCTCACTTTGGGAGATCTGCCTTCAAGTTCTATGTAGTTGGTGGGGGTGGAATCTGTTGTGTATCAATTCATCGAAAATTAAATTTACAAATCAAATACCTGCGACACCTACATAACTGCTGGTTTTTTCTGCGCTATTAAACACATTATTGTGTACTTAAAAAGTAGTTATGCCGCAATGAGTGAGCATAGCAAAAAAAAAAAAAAAAAAAAATATCTGAAAAGAAAGAAAAAAGATATAAAAAAGAAGGAAAAAATTACTGTTTAGCTTAGGCGACGGCGTTAATATTGTCACTAATGACAATAGTTGGCACAAATTCGGAGCAGCGACACTTCAAAATACCTACGATTTATGCAACTCCAAATGTGCCGCTGTGGTGTAGTGGTAAGCAGTGCGCGCTTCCACTCCACAATGCCTGGGTTCAAACCCTGGTCAAAGCAACATCGCAAAAATATAGAAAAAAGGTTTTTTCTTAACAGCGGTCGTCCCTCGGCAGGCAATGGCAAACCCCCGAGTGTATTTCTGCCATGAAAAACAGCTTCTCATAAAAATACAATCGCCGTTCGGAGTCGGCGTAAAACTGTAGGTCCCTCCGCTTTGTGTGACAACATCAAGGCGCACGACACAAATCGGAGGAGAAGCTCGGCCAAACACTAACATATGTGTAAGCGCCAATCTATTATTATTATTAAATGTGCAATGCATAAAGCGCAACAACGGCATCAACAATTACCGCCGCCGACTGATGTGGACTGCATTTGCCACATTGCATTGCATTCCAGTACATTGTCCCCCAGTAATAACAAAACATCATACGACTTAACATTTCTATTATAAGCGAAAGTGTCTACAACTTCGATGCGCTGCTTGCCATTTCATAACACAGTACATACTAGGTATATACGAGTATGTATATATTATTTGTTGTATTTGTATTGTCGAGCCAGTTAATCATAAATTATATAGGCAATTTCGTTTCCTCATTTACCTTCGCTATACTAAAATTCAATTTGCAAAATTTGAATAATATTTCTGTAACTACTTAAGCGTTTTATAAATTTGCATTTTTATTTTCTTTTTGTACACAATTTCAGCGTCGTTGGCAGGCACCCAGGTGGCACATCAATTGGTGGTGGCAATTCGACAAAAGTGCACACCCGATGAGGTGATCAATATTCTAAAGGAGTTGCCGAATTCCGGCGAAAATGCGGATCAGGAAATGTCGGAGACATCATTCAATCCACTAAAAATCGATGTGTTCGTGCAGACGTTATTGAATTTGGGCGCCAAATCGTTTTCGCATAGTTTCGCTGCAATATCGAAATTCCATTTGGTCTTTAAGGTGAGGCACTCGGCCATAGTTCGGCCATTTTTTGGCTGAAGTCTAACCAAACTTAGTATATTTCGAATGCAGTTTTTTTTTGTTTAGTTTCTACAGTCAGAAAGCCTAAAATATAAAAGTATAATTTTAAATTCGATTTAAACTTGCTTTTTCTAGGCCCTCGCCGAATCCGAGGAGGCGCAAATTTGCATACTTCACAACGTCTACGAATTATGGCAGAATCATCAACAAATGATGGTGGTCATTATAGATAAATTATTAAAATTACAAATTGTTGATTGTTCTGCTGTCGCTACGTGGATATTTTCCAAAGAGATGACCGGCGAGTTCACCAAAATGTACTTGTGGGAAATACTCCATTTGACCATAAAGAAAATGAATAAACATGTTATTAAATTGAGTAAGTAAATTGCATTAGTTTATATGTATGTATGTATGTAGAAATATATTGTTAGAATTGAAACTAAAAAAACACATCTCATGATACAGGTAGCGAATTAACTGTTGCGAAGGAAAAGTTGGCTAAAGTGGACTCATCGTCCAGCGAATCGGAGGATGAAGCAACGCCCAAGCGTAAGAAGCCCATCAATAACGTAGATAAACCAACTGAAGAGGTGAGCATAAAAAAAAATCAGAAGCACATACGAATATTAGCAAATTATTTACTTGAGATCAACTGTTTTTTTTTTTTTTAATTCAGTCGTTACAAATCTCCAAGCAGGTCACTTCTGTTTTGTAAAAATAATGAATTTGTAAATGCATTTGGTCTAGCGGGCACAGTTTTTTCTCATTATGCATTCGTATGTTTATACAGATATGTTTGTATATGTATATATATGTGCATATCTATATATGTTTGTATATATGTACATATACATATATATGCAAGCCAATAAATCAAAGTGATGGCAAAAGTATTTTGATATTTATTCTTTTACTAATTAATTACTAATCTTGTAAATTTTGCCGCATTTTCACTTTTCATTGCCAAAAGCTTAACGCATTGCGGATTTGGTGTACATTACTTTAATATAAATTGACCTAATTTAGTTTTATTTTTATTTAGTTTTACGCTAGACGTATTACACTTTTATTTTCTTTAAATTAATAAGCAAAAACAAATTGTAATTAAATATGCAAAATCGTTGCTGCGTGGCGTGGCGAATCGCTGTATATGGATTGCGTCACTTTTTAAGCCGCCACTACATTTAAATGTAAACATTGTTTAGGCCGCCATGTCGGCTAGTCGGCCATTGAGATAGCAATGCGGAGCGAGCGCTCCATTCCTCATTCACCCACTTAATTATTCACCTCATGTTTTCGCGTTTTGTTTGGGTTAACGCTTCGTTTGGCACACAAAAGATTTCAGCTTCCTTTAAGCGGCCAGCCGAAAAGCGGAAAATTGAGAATACGGTTTCTGTTGGCGCAAGTTTTTTGACTTGTATTATTTGCTTGTTTTGTGATTTTCACTAAACTTTTGAATGTCTGTTGGATGTTCTCTTATAAAGTGGCTGCGCTTCGGGTTGAGTATGCGCGCGCACACAATATAATTCAACGCGTTCGCTCAGCCGTCAAAGATAAGAAAATCCGACGAACGCCAAAAATATAAGGTGATTTTGATTGCCGTTTTAATTCTCGCATGGCTTCTGTTGAGTAAATTTTCGCACTGATTGGGTTTTGCCAAAGGTAACACGGCAACCACAGGTCTATAACATGTCGTTAGCTTTCAATTTTCATTGAGTAAAATCAATAAACTCTCTTTGCTGGCAAACTCTTTGTCAAATTCATATTGGTTAGTTTGAGGAAACAATATTGTACAAAAGAAAGAAATGGAAAAAACACACACAACTTCCGGAGCTATCCTGGCTGTGTAGAAGTTGAGCCTGCTATACTAGCCGGTCACGAATTGGGATAACATTGTTGTTGTAACAGCATTCAAGCTTCCCAAAGAGGTTTTTCGGAGTGATGCTGGAGTGACAGTACTTGGCCAGATGTAAATCTGGTTCGTTTGGGTTACGTAGACCCGACTGTCGTGGGAACGATAACATTGTTGCGCGGTAGTCCAATTTTGTCGGCGGAGATGGGAAGGGGTAGCCTTTTATCACTATGTTGTTGCTGTGAGTAGTGAGGGAGAGAGAACGTCACCTTGTTAGCTTTATTGTTGGCTGTTTGTACCTTTGTGAATGTTGGTGGAGGTTCATTCGGACGGATTTTATGCCGAGTATAGTGCGTCTGGCCTTGTGCTTTCCATGGCGCTTAATAAGTTGTCAGTAGAAACCTAGCGCGAAATTACTGTGGTTCGAAGTATTTTATAGCCGAATCTGATGCCGGTAGGTCGTTGTGCTTCGACGGGTTAAACAATGACTTGTCAGCCGCCCATAGTTTTGTAGCTCCGCCTTGTGAGTTTGCAGAACTTTTTAAGTTCGGGCTATTGTGAGAATAATGCGAAGCATTTCTACGGTTCGATGAGGCATAAGTAGCAAATGCGGTTCGCACAAATCCTTATACTTCGCCGAGTATAGCAAGGCGATGTTTGTCAGTTGGCCAATATTTAGGCTTTCTCATCCGGGCATCAGTTTTTGTTGTTATGGTAGCGACCATTTATTGCTTGTTGTTTTTGTTGTTGTTGTAGCGGCACTACTAAGCCCCGCCTATTTCGGTTCATCCTTCAATCATTGTCATAAAGATCAACTAACGGTAGGCCCAGGAAATGCGCAGTTTCAATAGGGTCTAACCAAAGGGAGAGGGTTGTTGGCTGAGTGGGATTGTGCTGGCATGTGAAGAGGTGGTTGGTGTCGTGCCACATGGTGCCATGTGTCCACATGCCGGACACTCATTAGGGATGTTGCGGTCGAGTCTGGACTCGTAGCTGTTGAGGCGGCTACAGTATCCAGACCGCAACCGGGCCAGTTGAAGCTCCGTTTCTGCTACAGGTGGTGATTGGGCTCCGATCAATGCATTCATAGGCCGGGAGTCGTGGTAGGTGGTGACCGACTCCCTATGAATGCCGTTGTTGTTGTTGTAGCAGCATACAAATTCCCCAAAAACTTTTTGGGGAGTGTTGCTGGAGTGACAGTCTTTGGCCAGATATAAATCTGGGTCGTTCCGGTTACGTAGACCCGACTGTCGTGGGGCCCAGTGGTTGGTCGGTATGAGTTTGGAACGCGTCCTTATAAATGAATAGGTTCCCCCTGACGTGCCTGGGCAGAGGATGCTCCTCTAGGAAGGGTTTATTGGGGTGTTCACATCTGTGGCTCCTTTACGGGAAGCATTTGTGCCTCGCTGTGTAGGTGGTGCTCTGGCGACATCAGAAGGCACCCTGTAACTGTCCGGAGTCCAGCGTCCACTGCGTCCAACTAGTCCCCGGTGACCAACCTGGCGCAGTATAGTTTAGAACCAGCCCCAATTACCATGTATGTTGCCAGCAACGTTTCTTTTTCTTCACCTTCACTTCACTTTTCACCTTCACTTCGCCGCTGGTGAAAGTAAGTGGTGCACTGTTTTTCCGCAGTTTGTGCAGCTCCTTGATCACTCGACGTTTGGCGTTATCTACCGAAGGATGCAATTTGAGATGCCGGCTAAAATAGCTCGCGCAGCTCTTCGGATCCGACGAGGTGCGACCATCGAATAAAATTGCACTCTGCGCCTCGTCGGGTTGGGCAGAGATCTCTTGGTTGACCAGAGGCGAAGTGCTCTTTCCAGTTTTTCGGTTTCTGCTGATTTACCAGTTGCCGTCGTCATGCTCTTCGGCTGAATTGCCGTTCGTAAATGTCCGCAAAAACTACACCTTTTTCAACAGTATTCTAAAAATATTTTTCTGAAATACATTTGTGCTTTTCTGAAATACATATGCGTTTTTCTGAAAATAACTTGAACTTTTCTGAAATACAATTGTGTTTTTCTGAATTTCATTTGGCTTTTTCTGAAATACATTTGGCCTCTTCTGAAATACATTTGAGCTTTTCTGAAATACATTTGAGGTTTTCTGAAATACATTTGAATTTTTCTGAAATTCATTTGGCCTTTTCTGAAATTCATTTGGCCTTTTCTGAAATTCATTTGGCCTTTTCTGAAATACTGTTGGAAAAGGTGTAGTAGTAGGGAAGAGATAGTACTTTCAGTATTTCATTGAAATTTCTCTAATGTTTCTGGCGTGATTATTACAACATGCGGCAGTCAATTTAACATACACAAGAACATCAATATATTCGTGAAACTAGGGATCAATAATAAAACTGCGTTTTTAGTAGAAGGTACAAACCACGGTACGAAAATAAATAGTACATAACAATTCCAATCGCTCATCGACAATCATATCATCTTCTTTTGCTTATCCCACTTTCAATTCTAAAATATGCACAGTGTTAACGTTGTTACGCTTATTACTCAACAGGTAGTCGAACGTATGGAAGAGAAATTGGAAGCAGCAAATGTGGATCAAAAACGTCTATTCTTGATTGTTTTCCAACGATTCATAATGATATTGTCCGAACATTTGGTGCGTTCTGACACAGATGGGCGTGACCCTGATACCGATTGGTATCGCTGGACCATAGGACGTCTGCAGCAAGTGTTCCTAATGGTAAACAAAATGAAATTTTTGACAAAATTCAGAAAAATAATACTTATTTTTCTTTTATCCGTTTGCAACAGCACCACGAGCAAGTGCAAAAGTACAGCAGCACGTTGGAGACGTTGCTCTTCACCTCGGACTTGGACTCACACATACTGGAAGTGTTCCATCAGTTTGTAGCCTTAAGGGCGTAAGGCAGTCAAAACACTAATTATATGTAGCTAAAGATACATTTTTTTATTTGATCCATTTGTTGATTTATTCAATTGAAAATCAGAAAGCGCATAAATAATGCAAGCAATTAAGAAATCAAACAAATTTTCGGCGCTACAATTTGATAATGGATTTGTCTGAAATCCAACGAGACAACAGGGAAATAGTATGATTAAAAATAACCATAAAACTTTAAATTTTGAAGTTTAGACAAGGACTTTAGTAAAGCTGAGGCTTAAAAATAAAATTGTATTGATATTAAAAAAACAAATAAACGATTTACCACTTTTCGTTATGTCGAAATCTAAACGTTTTCATTCCAAATTAATTATTCGTCTCGTTGGGTTTACTTAATTTATTAATTTAGTTAAGAATCCATCATCAAATTTAGAAAAGGGATAGCTTTTTTTAAACAAGCATTAACTTTCTTTGTATTTACTTTCATATTTGTTAACGTTCATTTCATTTTCGCATTGCTAATGAACAGATTATCACATGATTTACTGATTTACGTACTTCGTCCACATTTAGTTAGAGCATGTATTTGAATTATGTTAATGTCGCTGAGCTAAGCATTGCATTTTTCATAAGTTCGCAAGAATTTAAATGCAAGAAACAATGTAATTGACTTGTTAAAATAACAACAAAAGAACGTTTAATTCTCTATGGAATTGTAACAAATAAATGTATACATATAAAAACCAGTAAAAAACATGTTTTGTGCTCTACATTTTTTAACTAATTCTCGTAGCCAATGTTAAATAAGCAAAGTCAGTCGGCCAATAAGTTAAGCACCTAACTATATTACCCAAGCTGTCTATAGAAACATTGGATAATGATTTCGATTCTTTGGCTACTATTTGGGGTTTCATATCGACTTAACAATCCTTCCCCTGCCTGTCACTAAAACACTTGGATCCCCTGATGCATTGAGTCGCACCAAGAGACGCCTTACATCAGCATGGATGACGCAAACTGCCTGGCACTACTCTCTGTCTAATCTTGTGACGTTAGGCCTATTCAAGCACTTCGATGCAGTCGAAAACGTTTGTTGGTCAAATACCTTATTTAGCTACAAAACCTCAAATCACTTAGGCATAAACAGGTCGTCGACAGTGCCATTCTGGAGAGTAACTATGAGCACTATGTAGATTTACATACTAACGACAGATAAATTAATATTTCATATCAATAATTGCATTAAAAATGATATTTCTTAACTACATTTTATTAAAAATTAAAAATATTTCACATAATTTTATTTATTTGCAACGCCCATCGTTTTGTGTGCGTTAACTTTGGCGTTGGCGTTACCGTTGATATGTGGACATGCTCATATAATTGTGTGTATTCAAAGTCAGCTGTTAATCAACGCCAAAGCCAACGCCAAAGTTCTATCTGGACCGGCCTTTTATCTACTACTAGTCGACACTCGCAATAGGGGTGTTAGTTTAAACGCTCGAGCTGGCTAGTTTAAACTAAGATTTTCCAATCAACCGCAGTTTACGTAATCTAAGTTTAAACTGGCACTGAAAAACTGGTCCTTAGTTCCATTATACACAGTTTAGAAATAAAAGATTAATTTCCGAAAAAATTTAGTATGCAGTTTTGTATGCCATTCCATTTTAGTATAATAAAGTCCAAATATTAGGTAGCTAAGGCCTACCGTTGATTTTAGGCTTTCTTTGTTGACGCTGCTCTGGATTTTTTTTCCATATAAAAAATTTTCGAACATACATGGAAAAAAATGTGTACCACCGTCAGCAAAAAAGAAATTGCTACTGCATATTTGCACTTCATTATACTCAAATTGAATGCCATACAAAACTGCATACCAAAATTTTTCCAAAGATGCTGATTAAAAAATTTGAAACTTTGCATAATCTTCATAATTTTTGCGCAAAGCCTGAAATTTGGGTTTATATGCTGTTTGTT